>NC_061856.1:11426805-11429305 GCF_019202785.1 Penaeus chinensis | reverse complement strand
GTGGGATCTCCGGAGGCGCCCATACTTATAAAAAGTTCCTCGGCGCGACCTTCAGCCACACACCGTTTCATCCCTTCCTGCATTTCTCATTTCCTCTTTCTCTCTCTTCCTTTATTCATTTGCTTCTTTCTCTTATAAACCTTATAAATCTTTTCGTAATTTTTCTTAATCGTTTTTCTTTTGTCTTGATTTTTTTTTTCCAAAGGTATGTTTTTTTTTCTTTTCTTGATAATGCCAGTTTATCCATCTCTTTTTTTTTCAGTTACGTCCTCCCCCCTTTTTACTCTCTTTTTTTTCTCTCTTTCATCCTCATGTGTCGTTCCCATGCTTCAGGTTCCTCCTTTCTGTTATTATCCAACTTCTCCATTCTCATATTCATCCTCATCCCATTTTATCCTTGTCCTTCTCACCTTCTTCTCTATTCTTGTATTTCTCTAGTATTTCTCCTCTCCCTAAACCTCACTTTATCTATCTCTTGTCCTTCTCCACCTTCTACTCAGTTGTCATGTTCCTCCTCTTTCGCCCCTTCCTCCCTCGCCCCCTTCTCCCTTGCCCTCTTCTCCCCCTCCCCCTTCCCCTCTTCTCCCTCTCCCCCTTCCCCTCTTCTCCCCCTCCCCCTTCTCCTCCCCCCCTTCACCCTTGCCCTCTTCTCCCCCTCCCCCCCCTTCTCCCTTGCCCTCTTCTCCCCCTCCCCCTTATTCCTCGCCCCATCCCCCCTCCCCCTTCTCCCCCCCCTTCACCCTTGCCCTCATCTCCCCCTCCCCCTTATTCCTCGCACCATTCCCCCTCCCCTTTCTCCCTCGCCCTTTCTCCCTCGTCCTCGACACCTGGTCCCGACACCCAGGTCCGGGCGTGCCCTCTCGCTGATGAAGACACAGGTGTGCCTTTATGTTGTCTAATTTAATGTTCTCTTAAGGAGTTTATTAGTATGTTATCTTTACTCTCCTGTCTGGCCCTCTGAGGTACTGCAGTTCGGAATTGATTGGCTGAAATGGTAAATCCTTGGGCAGATGTGCGTGGGTGCGGATACAGGTGAGATAGTACCCGGAACTTAAATACTTACAGACAGGCCGGCAGACAGACAGGGAGGTAGGCAGACAGGCAGGCTGGTAGGCAGGTAGGCAGACAGGCAGGCAGGTAGGCAGACAGGCAGGCAGGCAGGCAGGCAGGCAGGCAGGCAGGCAGGCAGGCAGGCAGGCAGGCAAGCAGGCAGGCAGGCAGGCAGGTAGACAAGCAGACAGGCAGGCAGACAGGCAGGCAGGTAGGCAGCGTGGGTGCGGATATAGGCGAGATAGTACCCGGAACTTTAGTATTTACAAACAGACAGGTAGACAGGGAGACCGGCAGGCAGGCAGACAGGTAGGTAGGCAGACAGGCAGGCAGGTAGACAGATAGGTAGGCAGACATGCAGGTAGGCAGGCAGGTAGGCAGACAGGCAGGCAGGTAGGCAGATAGGTAGGCAGGCAGGCAGGCAGGTAGGTAGGAAAGAGAGAGAGATAGAGAGAGAGAGCGAGAGCAAGAGCAAGAGCAAGAGAGAGAGAGCGAGAGCGAGAGCGAGAGCGAGAGCGAGAGCGAGAGAGTGAGGAAGAGAGAGAGTGAGGAAGAGAGAGAGAGAGAAAGAGAGAGGAGAGAGAGAGAGAGAGAGAGAGAGAGAGAGAGAGAGAGAGAGAGAGAGAGAGAGAGAGAGAGAGAGAGAGAGAGAGAGCGAGAGGGCGAGAGAGCGACAGTCAACCGCACACACTCAGTACGGGCAAAGACACATGTATTACTAGTATATTTCTGATGCTCACATGATATCCACGGGATTCGTCCGCATAAAGCCCGGGCAGCTTTACATCCATGAATATTCAACTTACGCTGTAAATTCTCGCCAAGGACCGTCTCTCCTTGTGTGATTTATGAACAGCTTCAGCCTCGGTTAAGATAAAGCATTATTGCAAACACGTGAGGCAGTTGACTTGTGCATCGTGCTTTCTTGCGATTATGACCGTGTTAAAGAATGCCTCGCTTTTGATTTATAATGGATTTTGCTTTTCGTGTGGGCTGGGCTTTATGATGTCGACGATAAGTTTTCGCTATTAAAAAAATAAATAGATAAAAAAAATAAGTATTTATATACGAAGGCCACTAATTGGGTAGCGATATTAAGATGACGTGATTACGTTGGCTTTGGGATTAGCAGTTGATTATTATAAGGAAGTAGATAAGAAAAGATAGAGTCAAATATCTCTCGCATTAATCACGTGGGTTTACCTTCATAATCCATTGTCATTGTTTGGAATAACCGTAATTATCAAAGCAAGGTAATGTCGTTATGTTCACTTTAGATTGTGTAACCCCACAGGCAATTAGCATGCGGAAGAATTGAAGACTCTTAATGCCATTTGATCTTCCTCTAAAATGTGTATTATCCGCGTCATGCTGGCCTCTTTTTTCTGCCGCCGTCATTAGAGCCGCGGCGCTGTCATTGTCTCGACAGGGATTAAACCTTCTAACCCTT
>NC_061856.1:11411805-11424305 GCF_019202785.1 Penaeus chinensis | reverse complement strand
CACACACACACACATATTGATTGACTGACTAACTGATTGACTGAGAGAGAGAGAGAGAGAAAGAGAGGTAGGAGAAGAGGATAGAAGAAGAAGGAGCAAATAAAGAATGAAAGAGAGAGGAAGAGAGAGTGAGTCACAAGTAAATACAACCTGACGGACAGAGAGGTGTAGTGGCGTCCTCGTACACTTCTAATTTCCAGTTAGCAGCTGACTACAGTTATGATTTAACAGTGTCAAAACCACAAAGCCACACAAACGGCAGAAAACGGGGATTTTTGTTATATTCAGTATGGTGAAAAAGCCTCTTTGAAATTGTGTTATATTCGGTATGGTAAAAAGATAATGAAAAAGGATCGCTGATTTTGTTATATTCAGTATGGCGGACAAAAACAAAAACAAAAATGATTGCTAGATTTGTGATATGCAGTAAGGTGAAAAAAAAAGATTCTCGGTAATGATCTCTAAGAATAATCTATCAAAACATTAAGAGTAATTTGGCTCTCACACCCCAAGCCCTGATCGCTTAAGTTCTCCCTGGGGCGTGTGGGCGCGCCTGTCCTTGCGAGGAAAACTCGCGGGCGTTCTCTCACGGGCGGGCGTGTGTGTGTCGGCGGGAAATTGGGCGGCCACAGGCAAGAGCATCTGGATATGAGTTACCCTTGATATTTGATTTCAAGGAAATTGTGTTTTTTTTCCATTTGTTTTTAACGGAAGATTGGGTGTTGTGGAAGGGAGAGCTAACAGGAAAATGGAAGTGATGGGATTTTATAATATAATAATATACCATTTTCAGTATGAAGTTGGGAGATTATGTATATTGTTTACTGTGTCCAGATCCCTCGCCTCTTACGTTTCATTCGTGTGATACCCCCCCCCCCCCCCCGCCAGCCTCTACGGAGCCTCTTCCTCCCTCAGTTCCTCGCTTCCCGAAATGCAGGGGGAAGGATAACAGTCAACCCCATCGTAAATTTTTTTCTGTTCTGTATGATAAAAAGATGAAATAATCGCTAATTTTCAATATGGTAAACAAAAAACAAAAAACAAAATGGAAGTGATCGCTAACATAACTAATCGAAATTCAGGGTAAAGGATAACAGTAAAGCCCATCGCGTGTCTATGGACGCCTAAATCCCCAAGCAGAACGACTCCTCGGGGCTAATTATGGAACTTGCTTCCCTTTGCAAATGTCGACCGCAAGTCAGCTCCTCCGTTACTCGCGCTACCTGCTGCCGCACCTGCTCTGTCTGCCTGTCTTCTGCTTCTACCTGCTGCCGCACCTGCTCTGTCTGCCTGTCTTCTGCTTCTACTTGCTGCCACACCTGCTCTGTCTGTCTGTCTTCTGCTTCTACCTGCTGCCGCACCTGCTCTGTCTGCCTGTCTTCTGCTTCTACCTGCTGCCGCACCTGCTCTGTCTGTCCGTCTTCTGATTCTACCTGCTGCCGCACCTGCTCTGTCTGCCTGTCTTCTGCTTCTACCTGCTGCCGTACCTGCTCTGTCTGCCTGTCTTCTGCTTCTGTTCACTGCTACATCGGCGATATTGAAGGATATCCAATGTTTACTTTGATGTGTATTTAATGTTTCTTTGTCTGTATGCAGAGTTTTGCTGCATGGTACTATAACTGTTGCGCTCAGGGTTTTTTTTGCATACAATGTTGAAAGTGCACATTTTCAGTGGAGGGAGGATGGATTTGGTGCTTGTTGTTGCCACCAAACCGTTGTGGATTGTATGATATTTAGAGAATAATATTAAGGGTAGAAGCCTCGCAGAACAATGTTGCACATATCGTTAGAATAGATGGAGCGATATGCATTTACAAGTCATCTTATGAACACTATAATTCTTATAAACCTCAGGTGATGACTGGACAAATGTGTGTCTTTCCCTAAGCTCCGCGAAGAGGAAGCGCGAGTAACTTGCAAACATCTGGAAGTAACGCAGCGGATTTAGTTCACTTGCTTTTCAATGGTTTCGTTTCGTCCGTCTGCTCGTTTTTAATTCTGTCGACCAGTGTCAAAATAAGTACTTATTTTGACATAAATTTGACTTAAATTTCGCCCTTCTAACTTCGCCCAAGTGGTTGCCGGATTGACAGCTAACAGGAAATCAGCTTAATCGTCTCGTAAGCGCTTGCTCGCCGCCCACCTTCGTCCACCGAAGGGGTTCCCGAGTTGACAAACACCTGCTCTTCCGCGGGGAGTCAGCAACGTGACCCGAGGCCTGAGAAAGACGCCCAGGGTGTTGACAGCGACCGGTGGAGATACACAAGAGGGACATCTGACGTGACTCGTCCCCTTACTCGCTGTCACTTCCGCATCAGAATCGCCATCTCGTCACGGCACCGGATGTTTGGTTGTCGTGGCGATAGGGAGGGGGGGGGGGGGGCGTGGCTATGCAGGCAAGCGAAGCCGATGAAGGTAATGAAGCGGGCACGGCGAGTCTGAGACAAAGGGGAAGAGTTTTTTTTTATTTTTTATTCTTGTTTAGTTCCCAGCGGCGACGGGACAGTTTCCGGCAGGGAGACTAAATAAACGTCAGACGAGTGACAGCATACTCCCCGCCCTTCCCCGCGTCGTGCGGGGAACAGGTTACGTTACGGGGAGTTTAATAAGAGTTGAACTAAGGTCATGTTAGTCATCCTCGGTTCTAGGTTAATGTCACGGAGCAGATTTATAAACCAAAGGTCATCAGACACAGATCATTCGGGAAAAAAATTGTCATGGAAGAGAGTCTCAGAAGGAAATACATAAAGAAGAAAATGAATCAGCCAAGGTCGAACGCCAAAACTAATTGCGCTTAACGATAACCACAGTACGGTGACACCAAGGGGCGGAACCGTGTAAATATACATCATATTCGCTTGCGTGTTCGTACCAGTACTAATGACGGCTCAAGTAACTAACCATTTGGCTTTAATGCCTTACAGTGATTTATGAATCGCTGCCAAACCCGTACGAAATTGTTCGATTGAGATCGTTACACAACAATAAAGTCGAGAGGGAAGTTTATGGCAAACGCCCTTACACACACACACCAGTTGCCGTCGTGTGGATAGGATCCCGTGAAACACCTCTCTATACACAAGCTATTTCCGTATCATCTGTCGTGTGTTAGTATCTGACTTAAATGCTTTCCGGGTTCTCCTGCTGTCGACGTTCTCGGAAAAACATCACAAGGTCATATAGATAAGTTTGATAGTAACTTCTAAAGATAGAAAAGGAAGAAAGATACTAATCCAATGATGGATTAGCGGTAGGCAGACGAAACAAGTTGCCACCATACTTTCCCTCTGTCGTGTTCATCTTAACCCAACCGCCCCGGATTTATGTTCTGTCCCTTGTAGTTTTTGGTGAAATTTATTACATACAGATGGCTCTACATGTGCTCAGTCGACAAGGAGTCTATCAGTAGGCCCCAGTTATCGATCCTGATTTCCATATCCCTTGAGTTGGCGGGAAAAATGTGTTTTTCATATTAATACCAATGCTATCGATACTGTTATTATTGTTATTGATGTTATGAAAAGAGTAAAAGGGTGAGATAGGTAGTTCTAATAACTGGATATTTGGTGATTAAGAACTTGTAGAGCCATCTATGTGTAAATACAATAAATAAACTTGTATTACAGTGAGCATGGCATGTAATTTTGCCACATGGGAAAATTGGGTTAAATATATCATTGCTTACATCCATATAATGTTATGTAGAATTCAAAGAAAAATAAAAGTTTTGATACTAGATGTGAAGTAAAAATGATTAGAAATGTCCAAACTTGAGTATCAACGTATCAACGTCTCTCTTCCTCTGTCTGCTTGTCCCTCTCTCTCTCTTCTCTCTCCCTCTCTCTCTCTCTCTCTCTGTCTGTCTCTCTCTCCCCCTCCCTCTCTGTCTCTCTCTCCCCCTCCCTCCCTCTCTCCCTCTCTCTCTCTTTCCCTCTCCCTCTCCCCCCCCCTCTCTCTCTCTCTCTTTCCCTCCCCCCATCCCTCCCCCCCCTCTCTCTCTCTCTCTCTCTCTCTCTCTCTCTCTCTCTCTCTCTCTTTCCCTCCCCCATCCCTCCTCCCCCCCCTCTTTCTCTCTCTCCCCCTCCCCCCATCCCTCCCCCCCTCTCTCTCTCTCTCTTTCCCTCTCCCTCCCCCCTCCCCCTCCTCTCTCTCTCTCTCTTTCTCTCTCTCTGTCTCTCTTTCTCCCTCCCTCCCTCCCTCTTCCCCCCCTCCCTCCTCCCCCCCTCTCTCTCTCTCTAACTCACTCCCCCTCCGCTCCCCCCCCCCCCCCTGCCTCTCCATCTCTAGTGTCTCAGTGAATGGGTCGCACCTTTGTTGCTCTAGGCCAGGAGCATCAGTTGGCCTTAATCCGGGGGCGACGTTAGCAACAAAACCGCTCAGCCAAGTGAGCATTAAACCTTTCATCTTTTGTGACCTACTAATACCCAGTAAGGTACGGGTGCTATTACAGCAGAGTGCAATACCAAACACTTGACGAGAATACTGCTTTTGGTTGCTGATTTGATTTCCTTCTTTCCCCGTTTGTTATCATTTCCCGCACCGTGAGGAAAAAATAAAGTTATTAGAACAGCGGCACATCGATGCTGTGGAAGAATTGTCGTCCCTTGTTTGTCAGAGGAGTCTCCAATCGCGGCGATGAGAAATGATACGCGCTAATGGTGTATTCTTTTCCATTACGAAACGCGCGAGATCTAATCAGCGCGTCGATAATTAGCAATGATGCAGCGTTTTGTTGCCCCGAGAAATTATGAGGCAGCGGGGGGGGGGGGGGGGGGTCGGTGATGATTCGGAACTTCGTGAGGCTTCGAGAGACTCGTTGTTCGGGTGATTTGGTGATCTGAGCGGGGCGTCGGTGGTGGTTCGGATATTCGCGAGACTTCGGGAGGCTCGTGGTTCGGTCGATTCCGAGTGGGGCGTCCGTGATGGTTCTAAGCTTAGTGAGGCTTCGGGAGACGGATAATTCGGTCGATTCGGGCTCCTGAGTGAGGCGTCGGTGGTGGCTCGAAGCTTCGCAAGGCATCGGGTCTCTTGAGCATGGCGTCGGTGATGGTTCGGAGCTTCGCGGGGCTTCGAGAGACGGATGGGTCTGTTGATTCGAGTGTTGTGGTTTGCTGGTGGGATGTGGCACTTGGGCTCTTCACTCGTGCTTTACTGTAACTCTGTCATTAAGGTCTTAACGAAGAGCAGTTTCCCGTAATGAGTTCTTCTCCGCCTTAATGAATTTTGCGGTTAAGCGATGATACGGTTCCTGCAACTCGAACTTAGGTTGATCTCTGGCTTGGTTGGTGCAAGATATTGATGCCATAGCGACGCCTGCTTGTTGTCTCTGGTTTTATTTTTGATGTGCAGATGGTTTACCTATTGACCCTTTACGTAACTTTTGGAAGTTTACGTGACTGCATTATTTGTCTATACCAAACTTAATAAATTTACATTCCTTAAATTCAGTTATAACCCCTTGCAAATGATTAAGCTTGGTTGACTGTTAACTTTCTATGAAATTCATACCGTAATAATATGATAAGGCAGCTGTGAATTAGCCACATTTAAAATTGGTTCCTTTATCTTTTCTCTTTAAATAAGTCAAAAGTCCTTTCCCTTCGGTTTCGCCCTCTTTCCCTCCCATTTGGTTGCTGGATTCGCATCTGTATTCGACCCCCCCCCCCCCATTCCCTTCTCCTTTTTTATTCCCTCCCCTTTCCTTCCCTTCCCCTCCCTTCACTCTTCTATCTTTCTCTTCTCTATCCTTAACTTTCCTTCCCTTCCCTTCGCTCTCCTTTCCTTCCCTTCTTTTCCCTACCCTTTGCTTCTCTTCCCCTCCCTTCTCTTCCCTTCCCTTTCCTTTCCTTTTGTTCCCTCCCCTCCCCAACTCTCCTCTCGTCTCTCCTCCCCTCCCCTTCCCTTCCCTTCCCTTCCCTTCCCTGTCAATATCCATATCCTCATCGATCCATCAGCTCTCCCACAAATAGTCCCTCTAATATCTCTCCCACCCCCTAATCATGCCCAAGGCTCTCTCATACCCAACATTCTCCCCCTCCCTCCCGCCATCCCCCCCCCCTCCCTTCACCGCTCACTACCCACCCGGAAATTACTTGTCGGCTGATTGAAAAACGGACCTTCGTTTCCACCGATATCCTAATAAGGCCACGTACGAAATTTAAGCTCTGTCCGTTCGTCGGTTTGTTGTTGTTATTGAATTTCTTCATTTTTTCTTATTGTTGTGATGTTTCTGTTGTGATATTTTTAAGGGGAGGGGGGGGGGGGGGTGATCTTGGTTAACGTGTTTTTTTTATGTGAGTATTGTGGGGTGGTTTTATTATTATTGTTTATTGTTGTTACATGAATGCTGTTTTTCGTATTATTGCATTTTTTTAATTATTTTTTTTTATGATTTTGATACTTTTGGCAATAGTATCATTATAACTATTATTATTGTTATTGTTGTCTCTTATTTTTGCTACTAGTCTTATTATTGTTATTGCTATTTCCATATTACTATATGATGAACGGAATTTCAAGCCCCGCCCCCTTTCCCTCCGTGGCGCGCCGTGGGAACCGCCGCCGTGATGCCGAGTTAGTCGATTTTTATCACGCAAGGGGGCGCTGTCGGTCACGTCTCGCATGAGCCTCTTTCGCATCCGTACTTTAAAATTCCCAAGCGATGCTTTAGTGGGGTGTGAAGATGCACCTGTGTGGCCTTGGATGCGATGATAAGTTTGCGACTCGAGGCCTGAGAAAGACGCCCAGGGTGTTGCCAGCGACCGGTGGAGATACACAAGAGGGACATCTGACTCGTCCTCTTACTCGCTTTTTTTCTTCCTTGAGGGGAAATTTGGGGTATTTATATTGATGTAACACTTTGTATTTGTTTGCTTATATCATTCTTATTTTTATTTGTGGGTATATTCTTCTATCTAACATATGTGTATTTAATTCTCCCTTGTTGAATGTGTATATTTCTTTTCTTATATTTCTTGTTTATATATATGTATTTCTTCCTATTTTATGAATCCATCCTTTATGTCTGACATGAATTAGACGGGTAAAATGTTATCTCACTGTTCGACCTTGAATCTTAACGTAATACTAGAGTGCATTTTTTTTTTTTTTTTTTTTTTTTTTTTTTTTGACAGTCATACTTATCCCATAATTCACGCATTAAGGCCCATCAGCGGACATCATTTTTTTAAAACCCTTCAATCAAAAGGGAAGTGACTTTTTTTTAAGCTTTCGATCAGAGTGGAATTTATTTGGGGTCGATTTGATGGAATTTTTACCTCGCTTTCGTTCCCTCTCTGTTCTCGGCGCTCTTGTTTCTTTCTCTCCTTCATTCTCTTTCTTTCTTGTCTCTTTCTCTCTCTCATCCCCTTTCTTTCTTGTCTCTTTCTCTCTGTCATTCTCTTTCTTTTTTGTCTCTTTCTCTCTGTCATTCTCTTTCATTCTTGTCTCTTTCTCTCTCTCATTCTCTTTCTTTCTTGTCTCTTTCTCTCTGTCATTCTCTTTCTTGTCTCTTTCTCTCTGTCATTCTCTTTCTTTTTTGTCTCTTTCTCTCTGTCATTCTCTTTCTTTCTTGTCTCTTTCTCTCTCTCATTCTCTTTCTTTCTTGTCTCTTTCTCTCTGTCATTCTCTTTCTTTCTTGTCTCTTTCTCTCTCTCATCCCCTTTCTTTCTTGTCTCTTTCTCTCTGTCATTCTCTTTCTTTTTTGTCTCTTTCTCTCTGTCATTCTCTTTCTTTCTTGTCTCTTTCTCTCTGTCATTCTCTTTCTTTTTTGTCTCTTTCTCTCTGTCATTCTCTTTCTTTTTTGTCTCTTTCTCTCTGTCATTCTCTTTCTTTCTTGTCTCTTTCTCTCTGTCATTCTCTTTCTTTCTTGTCTCTTTCTCTCTGTCATTCTCTTTCTTTTTTGTCTCTTTCTCTCTGTCATTCTCTTTCTTTCTTGTCTCTTTCTCTCTCTCATTCTCTTTCTTTCTTGTCTCTTTCTCTCTGTCATTCTCTTTCTTTTTTGTCTCTTTCTCTCTGTCATTCTCTTTCTTTCTTGTCTCTTTCTCTCTGTCATTCTCTTTCTTTTTTGTCTCTTTCTCTCTGTCATTCTCTTTCTTTCTTGTCTCTTTCTCTCTCTCATTCTCTTTCTTTCTTGTCTTTTTCTCTCTCTCATTCTCTTTCTTTCTTGTCTCTTTCTCTCTCTCATTCTCTTTCTTTCTTGCTCTCTCTCTCTCTTATTATCTTTCTTGTTCTCTCTTATTCTCTTTTTCTTCCTTGCTCTCATATTATCGGTTTCTTCTTTGCTCTCTCTGATTCTCTTCTTCTTTCTTGCTCCCTCTCTCATTCTCTTTTTATTTCTTTATCCCTCCCTTATTCTCTTTTCCTATCTTTCTCTCTCCCCTATTCTCTTTTTTTTCTTTATCTCTCGCTTATTATTTTTTTCTCTCTTTCTCTCTCCCTTATTTTTTTATTTCTTTCTCCCTTGCTTATTCTCTTTTTCTTTCTCTCTCTCTCTTATTATCTTTTTCTTTCTCTCTCTCTCTTATTATCTTTTTCCTTCTCTCTCTCTCTCCCTTATTCTCTCTTTCTTTCTCTCTCTTATACGATTTTTCTTGCGTAAAGTGAGTGCCGAAATAAAAGAAAAGCAAAAACGAATCAAAAGAAAGGCAATCAGCGCCAAATAACGCCCCCCTTTCCCCCTCACCTTATCCCCTCTTCGGGCCCCTTTATCCCCATCCTCCATTCCCCATCCCATTCCCCTTACCCCAACCCCCATCCCCTTCCCTTTAACTTCCTCTCCCTCCCCTCACCCCTCCATCCCCGTACACCCTAACCCCTCCATCCCCTTACCCCCTAACCCCTCCATCCCCTTACCCCCTAACCCCTCCATCCCCATCCCTCCCTCACCCCTCCATCCCCTTACCCCCTAACCCCTCCATTCCTGTACCCCCTAACCCCTCCATACCCATCCCTCCCTCACCCCTCCATCCCCATCCCTCCCTCACCCCTCCATCCCCGTACCCCCTAACCCCTCCATCCCCTTACCCCCTAACCCCTCCATCCCCTTACCCCCTAACCCCTCCATCCCCTTACCCCCTAACCCCTCCATCCCCTTACCCCCTAACCCCTCCATCCCCTTACCCCCTAACCCCTCCATTCCTGTACCCCCTAACCCCTCCATCCCCATCCCTCCCTCACCCCTCCATCCCCCTTCCTTTCCCCATTCCTATTCCCCAGCGAACCGGGGAACGCGTCGCCTCTCCGCCAGGACTCGCGGCCGCGTCCCAAGGGCCTTGACGCGCGCCTGCTGGGTCCACGGCGAAGGTCATCTGGGAGAGACCGAGGGCGGGGCCATCCTGCGGCGCGGGTAATGGGAGGGGGGGGGGGGGAGTAACGGAGAAGGCGCAGCGAGGGAGTCCTGTTCGCTGGGTGCCTTTTAGTGTTTTTATTTTATGTTATTATTTATCATGATTTTTTTTTAAATTCAGTATTTTCAGTCCTGTTGGCTTTTTTTTTTTTTTTTTGATAGTTCTGTTCAGTCGATTTTTTTTTCCTTTTTTTCGTCTCGTGTTTGCAGTGGTTGAACGACTTGTAAAATGTTTGTTATTGTTGTCATTCAATTTTATTTTTACTGTTCTGCCTCTTACTCTTGTTATTGTTTTTGTTCATATTATTGCTACATTTGTTGTTATTGTTTTGGCAACGTCATCGTTCCTATCATTATATATTCGTCATTCTAGACAAAGCTACTTTATTGCTATTGATTCTATAAAATTCGTAATTTTGATTAAGGAATTCTCATTTGAGATATTAAACTATTTCTTCTATAAGTGTTGCTGTGTCCTGATATTTACCGGATTTCACCTAAAATTGCTATCTAATATTTAACTATATTTCACATTTAATTTTATATAATAATTGATCAGCATTCACCTTAAGTTATATCAAATATCTAACTATGTTTTTAAATAATACCTAATCATATATCACCTGAAGTTCCTATATGATATCCAACCATATTGCACCTATATTCCTATATAATATCTGACCATATTTCCTTTCACAATGCTCTCCGAAAATTATTACACCATCAACACCATAACCAGTTGTAATTTGCACCATGTAGTAATTTTCTTTGTGGTGGAGAAGCTTTTGGGGTGAGAGAGTGTGGACACGGGGGAGGGGGGGCAAAGGGGGGAGCGGTCTCATGCCCACACACACGGGCGCCATTGCTCGCTTGTGGATTATTTTGTTGGGCGGGTATTTTCTTCTTCTTTTTTTCTTTTGTTTTTGTCGATTTCGTTTTTCATTTATATTCCCTTTGTTTTCTTTTCTCTAGTTTTTCTTCTGTTTTCGTGTTCCGTGACCCTTGCCTCTCTTTCTTTCTCCCTTCCTCCGTCACTCTCTCCCTTGTCTGTCTGTCTAGTAAACTTGTGAATTCGAGACAAAACGTGGAGCCAAATGTCTCGATAAGATTACTGTTATGTCACCCGGCTGTTTTCTCCTCAGGGAAACGTTTGGAAAAGATTATACTCCCGGAAAGCCCCACCCCCCTCCCTTCCCCCGCCGATGAAGCCCCGAGGCCGCGTTCAGAGGCTGTGACATATGCACATGGTCCTGAGTGAACGCGGCCGCAGCCTTCCGTTCGTTTACCTTTGGGCGCGAACTCGTCTCCCCGTCCGCATCGACGCTGTTGAATATGCAATTGCCTCGAAGGAGCATGACAACTAGGCTATTAACGCGTAGGGAGGAACCCCGCCACCTTCGCCGTCAGCTCCCGATATTGCTGACACCTGACAAATGGGAGCTGGCGTTCAAAAAAAGAGGACTAGAAAAAAAATTGTTCTGTTGCCATGTCGGTGCTGATGGGTTGCTCCGCGCTGCGGCCCGGGAAATGTTCGCTGACAGTTTTGTGGCGTTTGGGGCGACGCGCAAGTTCTCGATTCACCGATTCGTCGCAAATTAAGCGTTTTATCTCCCAGTCTGCTTCTCATTGAGCCTTTGCTGTCGAGGGCATAAATCCTCTCTATTTTGTGTGTGATCTCCGGCGCGTGGAGCGGGAGCAGCGCCCCTTGTCCGGAGGCGGGAGGACGCGCCCAAACCTTCCCTGTCGTCCCTGCGGCCAAGGGATGCAATCGGTCGGCGGATGGTGCGGCGCGCAGGATACGGCTGATATCTCCTGCACGTCGGCCGCCTCTGCGTCGAGCGGCAGGGCACGATAAGACGGAGGGGCGGCCGCGGCCGGGTGATATACGGGGGCAGTTCGGTGTGTGGCCGGGGAGCGGAGTGGTCAGGCAGCCTCCTACCTGCCTCCCACGGGCCGGCTGACCTTCCTATCCTGAAGGGGCAACATCCTGCTCCTTTTGGCGGCGCTCCGCTCGCTTTTGAGGGATAATGCCTGTTTCCCGTCGAGGCTGGAGCCGGGGATATTAATTCGAGTGAGTTGCAGGTTTGGGCGGATGTTTTGGAGAAACCATGAAGCTTTTCTCTCCCGGTTTTGGAAACAAGCTAGTTTATTCCCTCGGCGCCTCCGGCAGATCTCGGCGAAGCACCTGTCTATATAAATGCTTTAAAGGACGCGATGCAATGACATGCGTCGGCGGTCGCCTCCTCCCCCACGTCTCCCGACGGCGGCGGAGGAAGGAGGCGTGTCCGCACGAGTGCCCAGGGGCGTGGCGAGGTGGGCAGCTGCTAGCCTTGGCGTCTGGGAGGAGCGGCCGCCCCACGCGCCGGCCCGACGTGGTGTGGGCGGCGACGCAGCCTCATTACTGCCCCCGCGGTTTGCTTGGAATATTGCGAGGCTTATTATGGGCGGGACCGGGACGCGGCCGGGGAAAAAAGAAAGAAAATATGCGATAAGAATTCAAGCGTCCGCGTGAAGACGACCATGATGAGGTGATGGCCGGCGGGGAGCGGCTCGGCGCACACCGTCCCGCGGCACGGGCGGCGCGAGCAGCTGCCGGACACAGAGGGGGCACGGGGGCCGAAAGGGGATTATATATATATATGTATATATATGTATATATATATATGTATATATATATATGTGTGTGTGTGTGTGTGTAATGTATGTGTATATGTGTATATGTATATATATACATATACATATACATATACACATATATAAACATACACACACACACACACACACACACACACACACACACACACACACACACACACACACACACACACACACACACACACACACACACACTGCTTTGCACTATCAGACGGGACTAATGGCAATAGTGTTGTTTTTTTCAACGTAAACCTTATTTTATTACCTGTGGAAGTGTGTATAACGTGTTTACAAAGTAGATATATTTCCAAAGTTATATGGTTTTTGGGTGGGGATGAATATTCGATTTTTGATTTAAGTTACAACGGAAGCAAAATAGTTGTAGATTTATTGGTCTTTTATATCGCCTGTTTTTTGTTTCCCTCAATTACTTTTTTCTTCGATTTAATGCTGACTTGCTTGTTTGTTTATTGATCATTTATTGACTTGATTATACGAT
>NC_061856.1:11369305-11386805 GCF_019202785.1 Penaeus chinensis | reverse complement strand
TAATTATAATAGTAATGATAAATATGATGATATGGTAGCGATAATGATAATGATAATGATAATAATGATAATTGGTAGTGTCAAAATAATGATCAGAAAAAAATAGTAATAGTGGTAATAGCAATATTTCTAGTGATAATGATAATCTAAAAACAAATAATAATGATAATGATAATCGTGTTGATTGCTGAAAAAAAAATCCACGGTTACTGGGTCATCATTTTTTTCATAATTACCATAATTCTCACCCTGATTATCGCCAGACCAACGTGGCTGCTGCTAAAACCAGGCTGAACTTAGCGTAGAATTTCCAGCCCATTTAATTCACGCCTCGACATGGATTCCGAGCCAACCGTGGTGTGACGTGGTGACATAAGCATCAATCTATTTTTCCAGTCTGTTTTCCTCAATTCCGTCATTCTAGATTTTCGAAAACTAAATTGATGAAGCGTTTGGCGTGTTCGGCTGTGGTGAGTTGATATGATAGGTTGACATGTCACAGCCGCTTCCACCTCATGTTTTTTTCGTTAACTGAGGTGAATGTAACACTTTTATTGCTGAAATTCGTTTTTTTATTATCTAATTGTTATAGTTACGTGAAGGTAATGAACTAACATCGTAGGTTTTGGTAAGGTTACATACCCCGCATATCATTGATAGATATACATGCTTTAGAAGCCTCCTCGTACTCAGTTAGTCACAACAAAAGCCACATCAAAGGAACGTGGCTTAATGCAATCACCATATTCATCGTCGGTGACATGAATAGTAATGAGTTGACGTGAAGGACGAAGGGGGATTGTCTTTCTCTCTCTTTCTCTCTCTCTCTGACTCACTCTCTCTCCCTCCCTCCCTCCCTCCCTCCCTCCCTCCCTCCCTCCCTCCTCCCTCCCTCCTCCCTCCCCCCTCTCCCTCCTTCCCTCCCTCCCTCCCTCCCTCCCTCCCTCCCTCCCTCCCTTCCTCCTTCCCTCCCTCCCTCCCTCTTTCTCTCAATGAGGCTTATGAAAGGAGGGTCCTTCTGCGTGCTTCGACAAGGCACGCTGTTAATTTCGATGATGCAAACATGACTGGGTTTAAGGGGGAGGGGGGAAGGGGAAGGGGGAGAAGGTGAGGTAGACTGCATGTTGTTGTTATGTTGCAAGGTAATAACATAGTCTATTGCTTCATCACGGTAAAGCGTTCTGAAAAAAAATGCTTATAGGTTTGGGATAAATTTGGACTCTTGCTCCTTGAAACTTTTTTATTATTATTAATTTGATATATTCTGATATGTCTGGAGTTTTACTGAATGTGACGAAACAATGCTTACTTACATACAACATTCGGTAATGTAAATTTTACGCAACTGTTTGTCATCCAACGTAAGCAAAGGAACAGCATGATAATCACATTTCTTATTTACCAACAGGGACCTACTTATACGCCCGTGTTTACCGTGTTATTATTCGGAAGCTAATATCACACCACCTGCCCACCCTCTCACCCCCCCCCCCCCTCCTCAAGGACCATCAACCACAGCCATCACTTTATGAAATACATTATTCAGCCACACGCGCTGATCAGCCATGACTAGGCCTCGATCGTAATCAGAAAACTGGCCATAAATTCCATTGGATTCTCTACACGTCATTAAAAATCAATAGTTGAACATCTTGTAGTTTTAGTTATTTAAATCCCAGTGTTAAATTCCAATGACTCTCCGTACACATGAAAATAAAATCTCTAGTAATAATCTTTTAGTTTTAGTCACGCAGATCCCAGTTTTAGATTCTATGAGTCTCTGTATACACCATTAAAAAAATATAGTTAACAATTTTGTTTTAGTTTCTCAGATTCCAGTCTTAGATGCCATTAGTCTTGTACACACCACTAAAAATATGTAGTTAAATATCTTGTAGTTTTAGTTTTAAATTCTATTAAGTCTCCGTACACATCATTAAAACTCTATAGTTAAAAATCTTGTAGTTTTAGTTACTCATATTCCAGTTTCTAATTCAAATAGCCTTTTCATATAGCATTCGCTTACACAAAACTCATATACATTAAACATATTGTAATTTTAGTCACAATTCCCAGCTTCAAATTCCATTTGTCTTTATATATCATTATAAATGTATAGCAAATATAAAGATATAGGATTTTACTTAGGAGATCTGAGTGTGGAAAATATAAAAGTGTGTGACTTTACTTAGATCTTAGAGTGGAAAATATAAAAGTATATGACTTTTCTTAGAAGATCTGAGAGTGAAAAATATTTAAGTATATGACTTTACTTATAGATCTGAGAATGGAAAATGTAAAAAGTATATGGCTTTACTTCTGAGAGTGGAAAATATTGGTCTTATCAGCCGACCTTAAACATAGCACTCGAAGACATATAGATACATTGAGGTCCGAGAAAAAAGGTGCTGAGATAGGCGAGTGTGTGACCAGCCGTAAAGTACCCACAACGTGTAAGACGTGGTTGGTGTGCGTGAGTGTGTAGTATAAAGGAGTCGACTTTATGTGTGCGTGAATGTGTCGTATCTGGGAGTGGACGTTATGTGTACGTGAACGTGAGGTGTGAAGTGTGTGGGACTGGTGAATGTGTGCGTGCGGGGGTGTGTGCGTGTGAGCGTGAGTGTGTAGGGGGGGGGGGCAGTGTGGGGGTGTGGGTATGGAAAGGAGCCGCGGAGGGTGCTCGTGACGCGGCCAAAGAAGGATGGAAGGATGAACTCAGAAGCGAAAGTGTGCTGAGAATTCCCACGCTTAAGGATGCTGTGATGCGGTTGTCACAGCGTCCCGTGATTTGATCTCATTAATGTCTGTTATTTCGAGGATGAAACTGCGCGAAGAGCATAAAGATAGACTTCGGAATAAATTGCAAAATATTATCACAAGTAAAACTATTACAGTACGTCATATTCAATTACACTACATAGAACGAAGAGTTGGGAAAGTGTGAAAGAATGTTTGAGAGGATCAAGCAGAGACTTCAACGGGGGGTAAATAGTGTTCGTAAATATTCATTACAAATCTTTTTGGGTGTGTCATTATATTGACGTCCTCAAAAAAGATACAAGAGTACATACAATTTATACTTTTAAAAGCATATATATGTGTATATATATATATACATACATACATACATACATACATACATACATACATACATACATACATACATACATACATACATACATACATACATACACATATATATATATATATATATATATATATATACACACATATACACACATATACATACATACATACATACATACACACACACACACACACACACACACACACACACACACACACACACACACACACACACACACACACACACACACATATATATATATATATATATATATATATATCTACCTACATATATATACATGTATATATTTATATATAAATGTATGAATATATCTTTATCTCTATCTCTATCTATATATCTAAAGGTACACTCCCATATATATCATATATATATATATTTTTTTAATCCTTGTATCTCTGAATCCCTCTCTATCTATATTTATCTATCTATGTCTGTATATATGTGTAGACAGATAGACATATTTTTATATAGATAGATAGATATGTTGATAAAGAGAAAAATGATTAAGAAAATGTCCTTATAAAGCGAGAAAAAAATAATTTAGAATATTGAATGAACCTAAGAAAAGGCGAACCGCATACACCTGCAACATTTAGAGACTTCAAACACTGCAGGGTTGACATGTACCCCAGAGCGTAGATAGTGAGAGGGTGATGTCAGCCCAGACCTCGTCATGAAGTCATCATTATCGTCGGACGCCTCGAGAGTTGAAGGTGAGCCGGTGGCCATTCTTTCTCCTTCCACCTGCTTCCTACGTCCTTCTGAGTGAAGATATTGCAAGGAGAGGATTGCAATTAAGGTTGTTGTGTTTCAGTTTGTGTTTGCCATATTCTAAATGCTCTTGTTTTTATTATCATTTTTTTTAGAGTATTGTCTTATATCATGTTTATTTATTTTTTTGGTTTGTTTTTTGTTTTTTTGTTAGATTCAGTGACTCCTCTGTGATGTTATGGGGTATCAAGAATGCAATCTCGTTACAGTGGACGTCGGTTAGAGGCAAGTCATCCCCTTTCTCTCTCCCTCAGTTTCACCTCCGCCCCTATCCCTATCCACTTCCCCATTCACATCCCTACCTACATCCCCATCCCTTCCCCATCGGCATCTCATCCCACCCTTATCCACATTCACATCCACATCCATACCCATTCCTACCCTCACCCCTCTCCACCTCTCTACCTATACTCCGCCACCCCCACCCCCACCACCCTCTGCCCACACCCTCACTTCTTCCCTATAACCCACACTCTCCATTACCCCCCCCCCCCCCCCCAGCCCAGGAGACTCCGAAAAGTACTTGACCGACTTCGTGAGATCCGACCGACCGAGGCCTCCAGACGCGTCGGTGTCGGTCACTCGCCGAATGACGCTGGAGAAATATGAGGCCGGCTTTTGGGGGAAATGAAAGAGCCATTTTGGGGGAAGCCGGACATCGAGAAGCGGAGATTTAAGAGGAAGTCTTTGGACAGTAATAATTAAGTGTCTTTAGCGGGATTTTTTTTTTCTCTTTTTTTCGAGTTGGATTGAGAATTGGGGTGTGAAGGTGGCGAGTGGCGTGAATTGGAGTTGGTTGAACGGGGGCGGAGGTGATATTTCAATGTCTGTGGAAGGAGTGGGTGGGCGTGGGTCATATTTGGGATGTTGGTCTCAAGCTGTTTTCAAGCATATTTTCTCCGTCTCTCTCTCTCTCTCTCTCTCTCTCTCTCTCTCTCTCTCTCTCTCTCTCTCTCTCTCTCTCTCTCTCTCTCTCTCTTTCTCTCTCTCTCTGTCTCCGTCTCGCTCAAACTCACTGAACGTTTCTCAGTTCAAAGAGTTATTGTCAAACGTTCCATTCTCTTTACTTTGCGATCAAGTCATTATTTTTTTACGACTACAGGAACCTGCTCGTTAATTTTGTCTTGAATAATTACATGCGTTATGCTTGAACGTTTCTCTGTACAGTGCCTACCATTGTAACCTGTAAAATGCTTAAAATTGTGAGATTATGTTTAATTTTTTAAAAATCCAAGAAGTGTTGATTTTTTCTTTATTATTTCGTATAAAGTCAAGTGTTTTGTTGAAAAAAAAAATATTTATGATTGATTTGGTAAACCATCATCCCAGGATATGCTAATTCAGTAATAATAATGTTGATTAAAAGGTATTATGACTATGTTATGAATGAAATATAGTAAAGAAATTTTGTGAATATATTATGAATGTAGTATAATGAGGGAAGTTTATGAATGTATGAATGAAAATATATAAAAAAAATATCGTGAATATATCAATGAAATTAAATATAATCAGTGAATATAGTAAAACTGCAATTTTGTGAAATTATTGAGAATTAATTATAGTAAGTAAATCTTGTGAATATGTTATGAATGAATTAAAGTATTATGAATGAAATGTGATGAAATATGAATATAGTATAATTAAAATGTGAATATATTATGAATAGGATATGATGTTATTACGAATAGAATATGATGAAAATGTGGATAAGATACCTTTATTTTGGGGAACAGAATATACTGAAAATGTCATGAATGAAATGACATGAAAATAAGTAAATTGTATTGAAAAAAAAAAAAAAAACGCAATGAAAATGTAATGAAGGAGATGCTACGATAATCTGAAATATAATACAATAAAAATGTACGAATAAAACGCACTGAAAACGTAACGAAGGAGATGCTACGAAAATCTGAAATAAAATGCAATAAAAATTACGAATAAAACGCAATGAAAACGTAACGAATACAACGTAAAACTCTGCGTACGAAATGTGGCCTCGCACCACGGGTCTCGGTTTCGTGAGCGGTGTTGCCATGTCGCCCGAGTCCAGCCTGTGGGGCGCTGGCTAAATACCTAAAGTGTTATTATGCTCTGCCTTAATGGTCTGCCTTGGGTCGAAATTTATGTAATGAAATGTTTACCGTGGCTCCTTTTTAATTGGCTGGGAGCGTGATTAGTTTTGAAATATGGTTCGGTTGCGCGGCACAGACGGCAGGCAGCGGGGGGAGGCGTGCATATTTTGCTTATTTGCTTATTTATTTCCTTTACTCGTTTTTAAATTGTTGGTATTGTTGTTGTTGTTATTGTTATAGTTATTATCACTCTGTCATTGATAATAATGATAATATTTTTATTATTAATGGTTAATAATGAAAGGTCTTATATCATTATTGTTGTCTTTGTTGTTGTTGTTATTTTCATTGTTGTTGTGAATTTTTTTGTGTGGTTATTGTTAGAGTATAGTTGTTATTATCATTATTATCATTATCATTATTAATATAATCACCATGATAATTATAATAATAATAATAATAATTATTATTATTATTGTTATTATTATTGTCATTGCCATTTATAAGTAGACATGTTTAGGCCTTCCAGTGGGTCGCGTGTGTTTTTCTTAATATTTTTGATTCTATCTTTGATGGATGAAGATTTGTGGATGAATGTAGGTGTGTGAGGTAAATAATTCATTTATTTTCTCACGATAACTCATTTTTAATTTGACGTGTGGGACTTAAGACATTGATTTCAAGCTAAAAGAGAGAGAGAGAGAAAGAGAGAGAGAGAGAGGGAGAGAGAGAGAGAGAGAGAGAGAGAGAGAGAGGGAGAGAGAGAGAGAGAGAGAGAGAGAGAGAGAGAGAGAGAGAGAGAGAGAGAGAGAGAGAGAGAGAGAGAGAGAGAGAGATAGGGAGGGAGAGGGAGAGAGAGAGAGAGAGAGAGAGAGAGAGAGAGAGAGAGAGAGAGAGAGAGAGAGAGAGAGAGAGAGAGAGAGAGAGAGAGAGATAGGGAGGGAGAGGGAGAGAGAGAGAGAGAGAGAGAGAGAGAGAGAGAGAGAGAGAGAGAGAGGGAGAGGGAGAGGGAGAGGGAGGGAGGGAGGGAGGGAGAGAGAGTACAGAAAAAGGAAGAGAGGAAGACCTAAATAGATGGTAAATTCTTGTATAGTTTAAAGTGAGAGAACTTAATATTCAAATCTATTTAAGATACATCTACCAGTGGTAATGATGATGAAAGAAGCGCTCGATGTTTGTATATAATTGCAGTATTCTCGAAATCAGAGTAGTAATAACAGTAATGATTACAATAATTACAAATTTAAATAAAAATTATAAACCCATGATCGTCATCAACATTAGTAGGAACCGTATTATTATTTTGCAATCTGTTTGATGTTCGGGTGACAGCGATTCCCGAAGATTAAGATTTAGAAATAATTATAATTTTCATTACCCTTCTTATCGTCTTCATTATCATTATTAGCAACATCAGAACAATTATCATTATCATCTTCATCATCACCATCGCCATCACCATCACCACCATCACCATCATCCCTATCACCACCACCACCACCATCGCCACCACCACCACCAAATTTGACCGATCAGAGACGATTGTGGTTTAGTATGATTTTTGGGGGGAAGGGTAATTGTGGTTGCGATGTGGCGGCAGCGGTGGTGGTGGTGTTATCTTCCTGTTGATGTTGCAGCGGAGTTGGTGTTGTTTTTGGTACCATAGGGGAAGGGGCGGTTGCAACATGGTGGCAGCGGTGGGACTGTTATAACGGTGTTGTTGTAGAGATGTTGTTGCTTGTGTGTTGTAGTGGCAGTCGTGGTTGCGAGTATGGTGGTGTTGTATCCTTATCGAACAGAGACGAAAGAGATGTGGCATAGGTGATGATGTGGGGGGGGGGGGTGATGATAGTGTGATGATCTTGCAGGTAGGCTCGTCTAGACGGAGGCTGGAACAACACGGGAAGGAATTCTCTCGAGTCATTGTGGCTGCGATCGAGGGGGAGCGAGGGGTAAGGGAGGGGTAAATGTCAAGAGGAGGGAGATGGGAATGGAGGGGGGGGGGGAGGGGGGAAGGAGAAGTAAATCTCTGATTCTCGTTCTCACTTTCTTTCTTTCGATCTGTTTGTGTTTGTCTGTCTCTCTCTTTCTGTCTCTCTCCTCTCCTCTCTCTCTTTCTCTCTCTCTCTCTCTCTCTCTCCCTCTCTCCCCTCTTTCTCTTTCCCCTCTTTCTCTTTTCTCTCTCTCTCTCTCTCTCTCTCTCTCTCTCTCTCTCTCTCTCTCTCTCTCTCTCTCTCTCTCTCTCTCTCTCTCTCTCTCTCCTCTCTCCTCTCTCTCCTCTCTCTCCTCTCTCTCCTCTCCCTCTCTCTCTCCCTCTCTCTCTCTCTTTCTCTTTCTCTTTCTCTCTCATTATCCATGTATCTATCGTTCCCTCTCCCTCTATCTCTCCCATTCCAACTCTTCCTCCCTCCCTTCTCCATCCCTCCCGCTCATCACGATTAGAATAGCAAAAGAATTTCCTGTGATAAAAGGGAACTCGCCAGCAAACAGCAGACAATTAGTCGGGACAAAAAGTCCTTGAGCGAAATGTACGTCGGAAAGTGGTCCCCTAAAGCCACATGTGGGAGGGGGGGGGGGGGTCATCAGTTCTCGTTGGGGAGGGAGGGGGAAGGGGAAGGAGGGAAGAGAGGGGAAGGGGTGGGAATGGGGGAGGGGGAAAGAGTAGGGGAAGAGGGAAGGGGGTGGGGAGAAGGGAGAGGGAGGGGGGCTGTAGCTGGATTTGTGGTGTTGTTTGGAGTCAATGCTGGGAGGTGGGGGGGAGGGATTGGGGATGGGGTACATGTGGCTTGTCTGCGGTCTCGAAGTTTGGTCTGAGGAAGCAGCTTGTGTATTATATATATATATATATATATATATATATAGATAGATAGATAGTTTGAAAGGAGTAAACGACTCGTTATTCTGTTAATTGGTGTCTTTTTTTTTTTCCCGTCTTTTATTTTGGGTGGGGGTATGGGGGGCAGCGACTTTTTTGGCACTTCAAGCGAATGGTATGGAATCGTAACTGCGGCCTCGAGCGGACTCTGTCGAAAAAGTGTTCTTGTGTTTTGGAACGATTTAGTACAGGAGATAGTCAGGGTTTTATCGCAAGAGGAAACAATTAATCTGCTTTATTCCCGGTGAAACACGTTTCTGATTGTCCACTTTCGCCCCGTCTTCTGCAAGCGCCCTTACACCCTCCGTCCGCAAGCACCTTTACACCCTCCGTCCGCAAGCACCTTTACACCCTCCGTCTGCAAGCGCCCTTACACCCTCCGCACTACCCTTCATTCCCAAACCTGAGTCGTAGCCAAGCCACATCGCCATCCGTCAGCGTCATGACAGATGTGCCTGTGCCACGCTGTGGTACAGGTATCGTTTTTTTGTACGCTGTTAAAACGATGGTTGTTGTTGTTGTATTCTTGACTCTGGTGGGTGGATTAAAAGTAAGTTTTGTTTTTCTCTCCGCCCCCTATTTGTTTTTGTATCCTTCGTCTCTCTCTCTATCTCTCTCTCTCTCTCTGTCTGTCTGTCTGTCTGTCTGTCCCTCCCCCCCTTCCGTCCCCCTCTCCCTCCCTCCCTCTATCTTCCTATTAAGATCCACTTCCTCCACCCCTCTTCCTTCCCTTTCTCCTTCCTCTCCATTCCCCACTTCTTTTCCCCCCCTCTACCTGACCGACGTTCGCGCCGACGACACCGCACGCGGCGCTCGTTCCCCGCGGGCTGCAAGGTCGAGTGCGCCGTCGTTACTCAGGTTTATGGACGAGGTAACTGTCTCGGAGAACTTGTGTCGCCGCTTTCACTGTCGGTAATGGGTGGACTTGTGGCAGGCAGACCGGTCGCGTCGCCGTGTCATAAACCTTGTTATGGCAAATATTCATATCGCATAAAATAAACCCGATCTTCTTACCATAAAAAAAAAAAAAAAAATGTTTCGAATTTCGAAGGTAACATAGATGTATTACTTATTAAGACATGAAACGTGGTTCTTATTATTTTTTTTTTTTTTTGTCTATCACGTTGTGTGGAATCAGTATTTAAATCACAATTACAGTATTGGTATTGGATAAAAAAAGGAGAAAACTGACTGCATAATGAACTTGTCTAACGGGAAGAGCGGGCAAGAAGTTGCATCCTCCTCTCCAGACTCTCCAGGCGTAGCACAAAGCATCCGCGTGTAATTAATTCCTTATGGGGATGTAAATTGATAGCCACGTCTTATCCCGAGCCAATGGCGTAAGTGCGTAATTGCCTTTAAAAAAAAGAAGAAGATAAAAGCGACGTAGCAGGGAGAAAATAGGTGGCAGGGAGGAGACGACCCGCCGCTGTTCCCACGAGTCACCCTCCGCCCCCTTCTCCCTACCCTCCACGCGCGTCTCCGCTTCATCCATCCCCCCTATCCCTCCCCCATCCCTACCCGCGCGCGTCTTCGGGGCAAAATAATGCTTTGGGGCGGAGGGGGAGAAGGGACGAGAGGGGGGAGGGAGGGAAGGAAGGAGGGAGGGGCGGCACCCACTGGAGATACAAGTTGAAGTCTCTCCAATTCATTCATGAGAAGGGTCACTAAGTTGAACCGCATCAGAATATTCATATATACATACATACATACATATATATATATATATATATATATATATATATATATATATATATATATATATGTGTGTGTGTGTATGTACATATATATATGTGTGTGTATATACATATATATATCTATATACATATATATATATATATATATATATTTATATCTGTTCACTCGCTTGTCTGTAGGTATGTCGGTGTTAGTGTGTCATTCTGTACAGTCTATCCATATTTGCCAATTTATTTTTTAATTTTGTTTTATCCATACCTCTTTGAGTATTCATAAATTCAATTAGAGAATAGGGAAGATAAGATAAACGAAGTGAAAGGAAGGGAAGAGAAGAGACAAAGAAAGAAAAGGGAAAAGAGAAATGAAGGAAAGCAAAAAAAAGAAAACAAAGAGAAAATGAAAGAGTAAAGGACACAAGAGAAAAGTAGCCAAGCCAGAAAGAAACAAACAGACAAGAGAGAAAGAGTGAAAAGAAAGAATCGATAGCTTAGCGTCCTCCTCAGTCACACCATGCATGATAACGAGGAAACTATCAGGAGAGAAATGAGGAACGAGAGACGCGGAGCTACTTCGCTCCCCCCCTTCGCTGGGAGTGCTCGGGCGCCGGTTCTCATTCTTCTTCTTCTCTCTCTCTTCTTCTTCTTTCTCTCTCTTCTTCTTCTTCTTCTTCTTCTTTTTCTTCGTCTTCTTCTTTGTCTTTTTGCTGTTTTTCTTCTTCCTGCTTTCTTTTCTTTTTTCCCTTTCGTTTTCTATCTTCTTTTTCTTGATCTTGTTCTTTTTCCTGTTTTCCTTTTTCTTTTTCTTTTCTTTTTTTCTTTTTTTCTTTATCTTCGTCTTCTTTTCTTCATGTTCTTGTTCTTGTTCTTTCCCTCTTCTTCTTCTTCTTCTTCCCCTTCGTCTCCTAATTCTTATTTTTCTTCTTCTTCGAGAGGGAGAGGGAAAGGAAGAGGGAAGAGAAGAGGGAGAAGGAGAAGGAGAGGGAGAGGGAAAAGAAGAGTGAAAAGTAGAGGGAGAAGGAGAAGGAAAAGGAGGAGAAGGAGAGGGAAATGGATGAGAAGGAGAGGGAAAAGGAGGAGAAGGAGAGGGAAATGGATGAGAAGGAGAGGGAAAAGGAGGAGAAGGAGAGGGAGGAAGGGAGAAAGGAGGAGAGAGGAGAGGAGAGGAGAGAGAGAGAAAGAGAAAGAGAAAGAGAGAGAGGGGGGATGGAGGGAGAAAGAGAGGGAGGGAAGGCGGAAAGATTTTCTCTCACACACGCACACTCTCTCACCCTCCCACCCACCCCACCCACTCCTTCCCCTTCTCTGCAAGAGTCCCCCCCCCACCTCCGCGCCTTGCATCGGCAGGTCCCTCTCACTTCCTGGTTCCGTCGAGGAGGTCCGCCCGCCACCCGCCGCCCGCCGCCCTTACACGCTCTCTTATTAACCGTGGGAGAAAGACCTTAGTCGGGTCGGTTCTTGCGGTCGGACGGCGGGTTTCGGGAATGATTAAGAGTTGTCGAATACGAGACTAAAGATCGATGGTGTTTCGTTCGTTTATCGTGTTGATTTGCAACTTGATAGATAGAGGTTAGTGATTAAAAAAAAATATATATATATATATATCTTTGGTTTAAATCCAAAGGTTCCGAGATTGGGTTTATGATTAAATATTTAATGAGATTTAAGATTTATGAAATGTCTATTGTCTTTTATGTGCCACGTTTATTCGTTATATATCACTGAATATAAGTAAATCCGTTATTCTTTTAAGATATTTTAGTCACGCTTTCTAGCATTTTGCGCAACTCGAATTTAAAATACTTCCCATTGGAAAATTTTCCTTCCTGCGGTGTAGTTTATCCTCGAAGTACCGCTTTGAGGGCGAACACTGTGACCTCAAGCAACCAGATGGCTTCCCGCAGGCGTAAAAAATTGATCAGGAATCGTGGAAGTCTCGGTTGGTCATGACTACGACGGGTGACGACGGCCCTGGGATGCTGGACGGCGATCTGAGACACTTCGGGGGCGTGTGTGATTGCGCGGTTGTCCCGAGGAAGTACCTGCATCGCGAGGAATTAGGGAGATGGAATGGAAGTGACTAGTGTCGTGGCGTCGTCGTCATTTGGTGATCAATGTTGTCTCTCGCTTGTATTATTATTCTTTGTAATACTTGGGGTTTGCTTTGATATTTTTTAAGTGATCTTTATTGCTCCCTGTTTTTTTTTTACTTTTGTTACTTTTATTTGGTCTTATTGTTCCTTGTGTTATTTTGACTTTACTTTGCTACGTTTATTTAATTGCTTTCTTACTTCACATCAGTCATGCAAGAAGAGTAAGTTAAAAGGCATGCTCGCTGGGACATGAGGTTGAAGAGTAGTTTCGTGGTGGAGGAACGGTCGTGTGGTCCCCGCCGCCGCCGCCGCCGCCGCCGCCGCCGCCGTCAGGAACCCCGGCCATCTTGACTCCGTTTTCTTTTCGCTCTTCCCGTTTTTTGTCGTCCATTGTTATTCGATACTCTGTTGGTTAAATGGCTTGAATAATACACGAAAGAAAACGGTGATTTTAAAGACCCTCTTTTTTTAGGGTGTTTCGCTTTTTATCGCATTTGCTGTCATATTCCGTGGGAAGCGATCGACGGCTCTGTCGCTTCCGGATCTCGGAAGTAAAAACAGTATCGCTTAAAGACAAAAGATAAGTTTTTGTGTTATAAGCTGTCAATAATGTTGCATTTTTTTCAAATATACTGTGGGAATATGAACAAAACTGTTCATCAATGATTTAGAGACATGGTATGCACTTTCGACACACTTCCAGGCATAGAGAAGAATTCGTGATGAATTTAGGATAACCCACAATCAGTCAGTCAGCTAACCTTACATCAAGGCAAGAGTTCACGGCAGACACACTACTAATTCTGCCGATATGTTTCAGCCGCAGAAAACAGCTGGTTGTGTGCTGTCTTTCCCAGCCCCTTGTGGATTTTGCCTTCGCCAGCAATTTGGTTTAAGATCTGTAATTCATTGCTCTCGATGACTGCCATGACTCGTGCGTAAATTTTGGAAAAGAGTGTCATTTGCGAAGAATTCAATTTGTATTTTGAGTCTGTTACTTTTCCAACAGGACTGTCTGTCTGTTTTCTCTGATAATATTGCCGATGGATCTAGTGGTTACTTTTTCGGTTCTAAGGGCTCGAGTGCTGATGTAACGAACAATAGATACACGCATTTTCCGTCGTAAAGGAGTGTTAAAGTTGGCAGCCTGTGATTTGATATTACTTAACGGATGTGCTTTACATTTTTATTTCTCTGTTTCAAAACTTTTTTTTTTTTTATCGAGACTTTCCAACGAGTTTTGCCTTTTTTATACGTTTTTTTTTCTGAAGATCATGGAAGGATGGTGTTCGCGACTCCTGAGCTGGGACTTTTAAGGAGACACGGCTGGTTAGCGACGGATCTAGGACACCGGGACATGTAGGACAGTGCGGGTTACGCAGTGAAGGATAAGTGAATTTCGACTTCCAGGAGTAATTTTCATTCCTGAGGATGTTTAAAGCCATGGTTCCGGACGCGGTGCACTGAAGCGACTCCTATTTGAGAATTTGCCTGTGTTGGGGGGGTCATTTGATTTTTTTTTAGTTGGTTTGTTTTACCTGTTTTCGATACTTAGGCCTACCTTAGGTCTTTTCTTTTCGCTACTCGAACCTTTAATGGCATTACCGTGAATTTCATTCTTAATATAGTGAAACCAGACTGGGTTTTCTCCCCATATTAGTACCTTCACGCACCTTCAACAACAACACCTCCGGGCATTTCCGCAGGGCAGGTTCCCCTCTGTAATACACTAGACACAGCAACCTGTATATATTAACTTCTACTTCTGCTTCGTCACGAGACATCACGCGTCGTGCACACACCATTACGCGGAGCTCATTGCCACGGGAGACAGAGCGTCATGTCGGCCCAGCAGGTGAGCTCCACAGGTGGCTCTGTAACACCTGTCCGCGAACACACTTCTTGGGACACCTTGTGGGCGTCGGATGGATTCAGGGCGCACGTCGGAAGGAGGTGGTCTTTGTAGACGGCAGAAGGTTGTTACTGAAGTATTGTTTGGTTGGTTTAACTCGTTTTGTTATATATACAGTGGTGGGATACAGAGGAGGGTTGCGAAACTGGTATGGTGTACCAAGGAAATATGCAGCTGTGGTATTTTTCAAAAACAATATCATGGTTTGGAATGTCATTTTCAGTTAAGAATAATTATATCTATTCGGATTTGTAGCACTCAGACGTAGCGAAAGGTCTGTACTGCATCACGCTTTGACAGGTGTGATGTATAACCTCTGTTGTAATAACTGAGGCGAATAGAATGACAAGTCGATTTTTTGGGTCACTCTAAAAGCGATTGAGAGTGAGGAAAAAGATGTGGCGGAAAGGGGGGGGGGGTGCAGGGTGAGAGAGTACACGCATTTTTATATTACTACGGTATATTTTGCGACTGAATACCTAAAGGAATGTCGTATAGAAACTTAGCACACAATTTTTCTTTGTAGACCTTATAACCATCATCGTAGCATAGACATATTTAATACATTTTAAAACACTAGATATAAATGAATGACAAGATGATTCTGATAATACGAATAATCAAAAAATATTGTCGATTATTTAATTAGGTCTATTTCGCAGGCGAGTTGCTCTGTTGAAATACAAACATGAAAATCATTGAGAACACGAGGAAGGCAACTGCAAGAGAGCCCCGTGCACCAATGAATGAAGGTGACCTGGCATTTTGCTAAGGGGTTTTTGTTGACATTGTAACGGTCCGTTGAGTCTTGAGGGAACTGTGCGGACTCTTGTCTCATGTAATGTATAGGTAATAATTATGCTGGGTCGCGGATCGCTTCACTCGTGCATTGATCAGTGTTTGATATGGTATCTTATTACGATTTAATTTAGAGCTTTGACTGATTCAGAAATTCATGTTTGATTATGATTGGAAAAAATACTGAACTGATTTTATTATTTTCCTCTTTTTCGTGGTCTTGTCAAGTATGAAGCAAATGCTTTTGCCTTAAGAACCGTGAGTAAATCTCTTCTTCCAGAACGACATTCGACTTCTAGCCAATTAGTAATTAATAGCCATTTAATCACGAGTCCGGGTTAGATGATTAGATGCGCCTTTTTTGACGTACGAGACATCGCCATTGCGGACGTCACGACTCGAGGTGCGGGCGGACGTCACCCTCAGGAGAGCCAGGAAAGTCGTGACGGAGCAGAGGACGGTCCGGTCGTCACTTCAGAGAAGAATTCCTGACGTAGGAAAGTAAAGGGGGTGAAGGCGCGATGGCGTGACGGCGTGACTCGGCCGAAAACGAAGCAATCTTGTAGCATTCACGGTGGATAGAATGCAAATATAACAGCGAAGGAAAGAGAAGAAAAAAAAAAATAAAGATAAAACACGAATTATGCAGGTTCGTGTGTTTCTGTTCTTCTCATTGTTGTTTTACTCACTATCCTATCTGGAAAAACAAACTTGGGGAATGCGTATAGTCAACGCTGCGCTTACTCCCCGAATTCACGCGCGCAGATCGCTAGTCATTTGTCATGCAATCACGGAGAGTTGTTTCCATCATTATGACGTTCACGCCATCTTCCCCCACGGACGACACGCGGCCGAGAATGCCTTCGGACGCGAGAGGAAGGTCTGGCCGTGTGAACTGAACTGAAGTGACACCTTCCGGCCGCGTCTGCTCTTTGCGCGGCGCCCCTCTCCCCCGGCCGTTCTTCCTGTTTGCTTGCGCCCTGTTTGCGTCGGTGGTTATTGCTTGTTTGTTTGTGGTGTTTGTTTGAGCCGTGTTTTAAATCTTGTTTGTTTGCGTTTGTTACTCTTGTGTTTATCTTATGTTTTTATTCTTGTTTATTATTTTTTTTTTTACTCATGTTTGTTGGTGTCGTTTGTGCTGTTTGTTATTCCTGTTGTTTTGCGCCTTTGATTACACCTGATTGTTTGCGCCGTCTATTTGTGCCGTTATTTTTTCCTCCGTTTGTTATTCCTGTTTGTTTTTCGCTGTTGGTTACTTTCCGAATTAAAGCGTTTGAAGGAGGAATTTCACACTTGGAGAATGTGTCAAATCCCTATAGTGCCGAAGGTCGGGGAGGGGGGAAGTGGGGGGGTGAGGGGGATAGACGCGAGGGGCGGTGTGGGCGGAGGTGAAAGATGGCCGTAGAAGGGTCTCTCTTCTTTTTTAATCACTCGAGATATAGTCCCCGTCGATTGTTCACCAAGAGAGTGTATAGGCCTAATTAATTCCGTCACGCTGAAGGTCGGAAATGTAAATGAAAGTGTGATGAATCGCGCGCTGTGGTGCTCGCGTGGGTATGTATGTAGGGAGAAGGATAGAGGGAGGGTAGGAGTAAAAGAGGAAGAGGGAGAGAAGATTTTGGAGAGAGGAGGAGGGAGAATACGAGTAAAAGAGGGAGAAGGAGAGGAGGGAGAGTACGAGTAAAAGAGGAAGGAGGAGAGGAGAGGGGGAAGAGGTAAACAGGAAAGTAAGACTAAGAGAGAAATAAGAGGGAGAAGTAAAAGGAAGTGTTGAGAGAGAGAGAATGAGAGAGAGAGAGAGAGAGAGAGAGAGAGAGAGAGAGAGAGAGAGAGAGAGAGAGAGAGAGAGAGAGAGAGAGAGAGAGAGAGTTGATAAATTAACCTGTGACCAAATTGGCATTTGAAGTTTGGTTGGAGAAACAATGATAATGATAATGTTGTTTGTGACGGTAATGCTGATAATCTTTGTGAAAAAAGATAATAATAATAACAGCAATAATGATGATGATGATGATAATTATAACAATAATGATAACCATCATAACTAATAAAAACATTAACGCTACTGCAAACAATGATGGTAATAAAGATAATAACAGTGAAAATGTCTGGAGTTACGCGTTGGCTCCTACTGTTGTAAAGGATTAGTGTGTCTCTTCTGTTTATCCCG
>NC_061856.1:11351805-11364305 GCF_019202785.1 Penaeus chinensis | reverse complement strand
AACAAATACAAGTAGGCGAGCCCAGAGATCATTCCAAACAAATACAATAAAGCGATCGCAGAGATAAAAAGGAAACAAATACAAGTAGGCGAGCCCAGAGATCATTCCAAACAAATACAATAAAGCGATCGCAGAGATAAAAAGGAAACAAATACAAGTAGGCGAGCCCAGAGATCATTCCAAACAAATACAATAAAGCGATCGCAGAGATAAAAAGGAAACAAATACAAGTAGGCGAGCCCAGAGATCATTCCAAACAAATACAATAAAGCGATCGCAGAGATAAAAAGGAAACAAATACAAGAAGGCAAGCCCAGAGATAATTCTAAACAAATACATGAAAGCGATCGCAGAGATAAAAAGGAAACAAATACAAGTAGGCGAGCCCAGAGATCACTCCAAACAAATACAATAAAGCGATCGCAGAGATAAAAAGGAAACAAATACAAGAAGGCGAGCCCAGAGATCATTAAGAAGGGAATCCAGAGATAGAGTTAAACAAATACGAGGAAGCGATCGCAGTTATAAAATGAAACGCGATTACCTTTCATCCCGTTTCTGTCGCGTCTGCGTTTCGTTTCATCCGAGAAGAAACATGTACATGACCCGTCGCCGCTTCTTTGCGTGTTTCTTTGACTTCATCCTTCGGGTCTTCGTCTGATCGTCGTCTCCTTGCTTCGTTTCTTTAACCTCTCTTGATCTCTTTTTTTTCCTCTGTGTCTAATCGTAAAAGACGGGTTTGCTTTTGTTTGACATCGCTTCGTGTCGAAATGTTCAAAAATCTTTAGCGCTTTCGAGTCTTATTTTCAGATTGCTTCGACGCTGATCGATCGATAACGAGAGAAGCGGGGGTGTTATCGCATGTATTACTTCCCTTGCGTATTTTTCTGTGGCCCGGAGACAGACAGAGCGAGACAGAAAGAGAGAGATCTGTCTCAGTCTCTGTCTCTCTCTCTCTCTCTCTCTCTCTCTCTCTCTCTCTCTCTCTCTCTCTCTCTCTCTCTCTCTCTCTCTCTCTCTCTCTCTCTCTCCCTCTCTCTCTCTTTCTCTTTCTCTTTCTCTTTCTCTCTTTCTCTCTCACTCTCCCTCTTTCTCTCTTTTTCTCTTTCTCAAAAAGGCAGTGTTAGCGAATTAATGTCTTTGCGTATGCAACAACAGGGCATTTTTTCTATGTCTAGAAGTGTCGGTTCAGCTCATGAGAAAATGTTTCTTTCTATTCACTACCTATTATAGTTTTGATATGAATCGAAATATGATTAAACGCGTTAAAAAGAAAGACCTTGAATAAAAATATCCTATCAGTCGCTGGTCATCCATATACATTATAAACCATCAGCGTACTCCTGGCTTACCCTCCCGAAGAAGAGGACACGTTTATTTTGATACTTATTCGATGGGACGTCGAAAGAGGAGAGCAGGACCATTAAACGACCTTACCAAGTACGTGCGAGGTCCTACAGAGGTGTAGTTGGTGGGTTGTAATCCTCGTGACGGAGGTTAGTGAACCCGCCGCTGCAGAAGGGGTTGTAGACGTTCGCCCTTGCTCGGTCTGACGCCCCCTGGTGACGTGTGAGCCGTCACGATCTGACCTGAGGTTCGGGTTGAGACAGGGAGAAAAAGAGGAATAAGGGGTGGGAATAGTAGTGGTGTAATAGGAATAGGGAGAGGAGGAGAGAGAGGTAGAAAGGAGAGAGGAGGAAGAGGAGTAGCAGCAGTAGTGGTAAGAGGAGGAGAAGGAGAAGACGAAGAAAATAAAGAAACAAAAAGTAAAAGAAAAAGAAAAAAACGTTTAAGAGTAAACGGAGGAAGGGGACAAGGAGGCTGAGGGGGGGTGGGGGGGAGTGGTGCTGGGGATGGTGGTGTTGGTGATGGAGGTGTACATGGAGGTGAGAGACGAAACTAAATCCGAAAGATCGCATATGATATAGCGCTGTTTCGGTTGAGCAGATGAAAAAGGAAGCCGAAGTAGAACACAGCTGCCCTACAGCCTCCGAGCCATACCCGCGGGCACGGAGGAGCTCGTGGGTAGCGTGACCCCTTCATGCCCTCCCCCAGGCCACTCCCTCCCCCAAACTCCCCCCGGGGCGCCTCTCGCTAACGCCGCCAGCTGGTGTCATCCGCCGCGTCGCCGCCAGCACGCCCCCGGTGAGCGGGCGGGTAATTTGAAGGACAATTTGCGGCGACGGAAGGCAAATGCGGCTTCTCGAGGGGCACGGCCTCTGTATGTTCCGCTGCGTTCTGTTTGTTTGTCTGTTTCTTGAGTGACGTTTCAATTCAGTCTATTTGTTTTTCAGTGTTCTTGCCTTATGTACTCCTCGATAAGAACGGAAAATATGAGATAGGGAAACGGAGTCTTAATACATGCAAAAAAGGGAGATAAAAAAACAGGGACAATAAGAGCGAAACAAGAAAGAAAAGAAGGAAAACAAACACCGAATAAAAACGAAAAAGAAGGAAAATAAGAAAGCAAATGAACAAACAAAAACGAAAAAAAAAAAAAAATTATAGACACGAAAAAAGACACGGCAGCCTCTCTCATCTGCAGGGCATTTATCTCCTGGTCGGGGTAATGACTGGCTTCGTGACGCTCCCATACACAGCATCCTCCACCCCCCTTCCCCCCTTTCTTCCCTCTCCCTTCTCCCCCTTTCCTCCCTGCTTATCCCTCCTCCTTTTTCCTCCCTCTCCCTCCTCTCCCTTTCCTCCCTCCCTATCCCTCCTCCGTCTTTCCTCCTTCTCCCTCCCTCCTCTACCTTTTTCTCTCTCCCTACTCCCCCTTTCCTCCCTCCCTATCCCCCCTCCTCCTGTCCTCCTCCCTCTTTCTCCCTCTCCCTCCTCTCCCTTTCCTTCCTCCCTCTCCCTCCTCCGTCTTTCCTCCTTCTCCCTCTCCCTCCTCTCCCTTTCCTCCCTCCCTATCCCTCCTCCTCCTTTCTTCCTTCTTCTTCCCTCTCCCTCCTTCCCCTTTCCTCCCTCCCTATCCCTCCTCCTCCTTTCTTCCTTCTTCTCCTTCTTCCCTCTCCCTCCTCTATCTGTTTCCCTCTCCCTCCTCGCCCTTTCCTCCCTCCCTATCCCTCCTCCTCCTTTCCTTCTCAATCTTCCTTCCCTTCCCTCCCTCTCCCTCCTCCCCCTTTCCTCCCTCCCTATCCCTCCTCTTCCTTTCCTTCTTCTCACTCTTCCTTCCCTTCCCTCCCTCTCCCTCCTCTACCTTTTTCTCTCTCCCTACTCCCCCTTTCCTCCCTCCCTATCCCCCCTCCTCCTGTCCTCCTCCCTCTTCCTCCCTCTCCCTCCTCTCCCTTTCCTCCCTTCCTATCCCTCCTCCACCTTTCCTCCTTCTCCCTCTCCCTCCTTTCCCTTTCCTCCCTCCCTATCCCTCCTCCTCCTTTCTTCCTTCTTCTCCTTCTTCCCTCTTCCTCCTCTATCTGTTTCCCTCTCCCTCCTCGCCCTTTCCTCCCTCCCTATCCCTCCTCCTCCTTTCCTTCTCACTCTTCCTTCCCTTCCCTTCCTCTCCCTCCTCCCCCTTTCCTCCCTCCCTCTCCCTCCTCTTCCTTCCCTTCCCTCCCTCTCCCTCCTCCCTCTTTCCTCCCTCCCTATACTTCCTCCTCCTTTCCTTCTTCTCCCTCTTCTTTCCCTTCCCTCCCTCCCCCCCCCATCCCCCATTGATCTGCAAGAATCGTGAACTTCAACTGTGAAGGAGGAAGCTCTGGGATTATTATATAAAGAGGGATTCATGTTGTGATTTTTTTTTTTTTTTTTTATGTCTGTCGGTGTGCGGTTTTGTGAGATTGAAAGGTTTCTATTATTTCTTTGCTTTTTTTTCCTTTTCATTGTTTTTTTTCGTTTGCGGTCAAAAAAAGAAGACACCGGTTATACTCTTTTCCTTTATTCTCAATGTTTTTTTTTTGTTTTCTTTCTGTTACGATTAAGAAAAAAAAAAGAAGGAAAAGACAAAAAAAGGTTGTGCTCTTTTGATCTGTTCGAATGTGACTCGCAATTAAGATGATTTGGCTTCGGTTTCGTTTGTTCGTCCTAATCTCTCGACTTCCGGGAGGCTCGTGGTTTGCATTGTCACCGTTTTCTTTCTTTCTTTTTTTCTTTCTCTTTTTCTCTGACGTGATGTAAGTTCTTCCTCCGAGGCTGATCAGTTCCTTGTTAAGAGACACAGTAACGAGTCGAAACAAAAAGAATCCCATTAATACAAGTGAAAAAAAAAAAAATGCGATTATTTTTGTATTACAAAACGAGAAGTTCCTTTTGTGTAAATGAACAAGAAATTACTTTTATGTGAAAAGACAAGGTATTAATTTTGTAAAAAAGAAAATGAAAAAAAAGAAAGAAATCATTTAGGTTAAAAAAGCTTGAGTTCGCAAAGATAAAGGCTCCACAAAAAAAACAAAAGCGATGCTCTAACAGCCTCCACAACGAACCCAGATTAAGAGCCATCCAGCGGACCACCAAAGAGCAAGCCATTTCACTAGATTGTCCAATTACCCCTCCCCCCTCCCCCCCCCCCCCCAAAAGCTCTAACAGTTGTCTAGAAAGACACAAACAGACAAACAGATGTCCGGCTAGAGAGAGAGAGAGAGAGGGGGGGGGGGAGGCACAGAGAGAGAGAGGGGGGGAGGCACAGAGAGAGACGGACAGATGGGGGGGAGGCACAGAGAAAGAGATAGGGGGGGGGGCAGAGAGGAAGATGGGAGGGCAGGCAGAGAAGGGAGAAGGCAGAGAATGAGAACGAGAAAGAAAAAAGAGTAGGAGAAAGAGAAAGAACTAGAGACAGACAGACGACTGACGCCAAGTGGGAGGCCTCAAGGATAAACGGGAACCAAGATGACAGACTTGCCCTAATTAGCATTCATACTCTGGGAAAGGCGTTTTGGTTGTTAACGATGCCGTAAAGCGTAAGTCGGCAGTTTTAATGGGCGGCTTTATACCCTGGCTTTTTGAGAATGGGTGGCTTGTGGGAGAGTTTTCAGGGGTCGGGGCGTGGTGAGAACGGGGTTGTTACCGGGAGAGGGAGAGGGAGAGGGAGAGGGAGAGGGAGAGGGAGAGGGAGAGGGAGAGAGAGAGGGAGAGAGAGAGGGAGAGAGAGAGAGAGAGAGAGAGAGAGAGAGAGAGAGAGAGAGGGAGAGAGAGAGAGAGAGAGAGAGAGAGAGAGAGAGTGAGGGAGAGAGAGTGAGGGAGAGAGGGAGAGAGGAGAGAGAGAGAGGGAGAGAGAGAGAGAGAGAGAGAGAGAGAGAGAGAGAGAGAGAGAGAGAGAGAGAGGGAGGGAGAGAGAGAGAGAGAGAGAGAGAGAGGAGAGAGAGAGAGAGAGAGAGAGAGAGAGAGAGAGAGAGAGAGAGAGAGAGAGAGAGAGTGAAATGCGACTCTTGTTCCGTCAATAAAAAAGAAAGAAAGAAAGAAGAAGTAGAAGAAGAGGTTAGAAGAAAAAGAAGGAAAAGAAAAGAAAAGAAGAAAAAAACAAAAAAACAGGTAGGAACGCATATACTTTTAACGTTTCATGCTGTCGGCCTTAAGACAACTTGCTTTGTGAAATATGAGAGAGGGGGATGATATCTCTGCCTTCATTTTTTATTCTTGCATAAATGTACAAGTGATATCTTGACAGTTGCCAATTTGCCGAAGGACGAGATGGAAATGATATTACGTGTAGTTCATTCCTTATGCGATAGACCATCTGTTCTCTCTGCCCAGCTCATATTAGGTTATCAGGCAGCCTATATGGTTACTTGCCCAGCGTGCTTCAGAACACCTAAGTCTAGGATGGTACATGTTAGCCCCGTCGGTCTTGCTATAAAAAGGACGGAAAGATTGATGGATTATAGAGCATTAAAAAAAAAAGTAAAACGAAAAATTTATCCAGTGTACATCTATTTCTGTATTTTGTTTAATAAATAATTTTCTAGATTTGATCGTTTGATTTTTTTTAACCTCGCTTAGACAGAGTCTGTACTTCTAACATTAAAAAAAAAAAAAATTAAGTATAATCGATTTTGGGCAGAGACGTTACACAGAAGCAGAAAACCACTAAATGTCCATCGCGTCAGAACAAATGAGCGCATATAACATTCGTAAGTTGTTGGGAAGCTAATCAGTGTGACCGTCAGCGACTAGCATTATGTTAATTATTCTTGATTATGATAGCCAGACGACACATTGAGAGCAACAGACCTCTCGTTCTAAAAAGAAAAACCGGATTGTCAACATTTTCTCGAGTTTTGATTTCCCGCCAAATCATGGTGGTCTTTGTCCTTGGTCGGAGGTGAATAAATCAGAGTGATGGGGATAATCTGTTTTCCCTTATTTATGCTTCGTTAATCGCGCCTCTTCCAAGGATATGATAAATGGTAAATGCTGAATTGCGGTTTGTTTTATTTGGTGGGAGCTCAGCGGCAATAAACACATTCGGTAGCTGATGACTTTTCTTTAATTGTGAGAACTCCAGCAAAAGCGCGCAGGAGAACGATCATTCTAATGGACACTATAAAACCGCTTAAACTTTGTCAGGAAACAGGATCCAAGAGTCAACAGGGACACTCGCTATCAAGATTTTTATTTTATTTTTAAACTTTTTTCGCTGCGTTAAAAGAAAAGTAAAAAAAAAATAATGTTGCGATCAAAACCGTAGTCATTGTTCATCTGCGTTACACTTGCGAAGGAATAGACGAAGCCGACTTCCAACATTTACAAAGATGTAATTAATTTGGTTCTGTTCATTCTGGCGTGGACAGGCGCTTGAGAGAGAGAAAGAGAAAAGGAGAAGGCAAAAAGACAGACATTCGCTTTATATTTTTGTACTCCCTTCTGTGGTGGCAAAGATTCATATAACTTATTTACGTATGCGTTTATTTGTTTGCCAAAATGTCAGTTGCTTCTTGAGTAAGAGGGAATTCTGTAGTTTTTTTTTTTTTTTTTTTTTTTTGTTCGCAAAATGTACCAAATCCATGAAGAGTCTCTAGCCTTCACAATAGAAATGTATTTATTAATAATGGATTGAATTGATAAATTGATTTATGGGTTTATCTTAAAGCACTGTGCTTGCTATTAACCAGTGGCGTTAGTACTTGTACAGCGAGTACGTTAATGAAACTGCTAATGATATTCTTTATTCACGAAAATACTCGTTATTAAATGTTTAAGAATGTTCGTTTAATAAGCCTTGAAGATTATTTTGATACCGTGAATTTCTGGCTTTATGAGAATTTATGATGGAAATTTTCGATGTTTCACGTTACTTTGCTTGTCATTTTTATTATCGCATTATCAGCGGTTTTCACAAATTGGTAAGTTTTTGGTTATCGCTGTCATAATTTCCATTGCCTGTCATGATTACGGCAAAATGTACCTTTTTGTTACCCAAGTTGATTACATATATTTATGATGTATTCCGCCCTTTTTTTCACCGTCGATAAGAAGTTCATCCCTCAGAGTAACCTCGCAAAACTCAAACCTGTAATTCCAACAGTGCTTTATGTAGTCAATATATCGCGCAAAATGGCAGTGATTTCGGCAGGATTCCTAGGTTAATGCGTTTCATGGGCGTGTGAAAACTCCACGGTACGCTGCGAGTGAATTTCCGGCGTAAAAGGGGTTGTTTGAAAGAAACGACGGTGCCAGCGTGGTGGGAATTCGGGATTAAGTTTACGAGGAAATTCGTAATTGATTTGCTTTGGGGAAAGGGCGGTCGTGAGGTAGGCTTATATAAAGGTAGACAGATATATGCAAAGAAGTATGGGTGGGAATGAATAACTGCAAGAGAGAGGCGATTATATCTCACTTTAATTATTCATTCTCATTCATACTTTTTTTTTTTTTTTTTTTTTTTTTTTTCTACATATGCCCCAATGAGTAGTAGATAGATCTAGAGAGAACTAGAGAAAATTAAAATCTTAAAATTTTGTTTCAAAACCAAATTTCACAGACAATAATAATGTCGCCCCAACTTCTACTATTTTTCCAGATTTTTTTGTTTTTGTTTTTGTTTTTCTTTTCTCTTCACGTTTTTCCTTTTTGTATTTTGTAGATGGCTATTTACACATCGACATAAATGCTTATTCTACATTTATTTTATGTCTTTACGTTTTCCCTTTTTGTAATTCCAACATAGGTGGCTATTTACACATCGAAATAGATACATTAAAAGTCGAAAATTGTCTCTCTCATGGCGGTGTGTTGAGAATCGGTCACGCTCTGGTGGTCGAGACGGGAATTTTTTTTTTTTTTTTTTTTTTTTGTGGAATTGGTCAGCTGGAACTATCTCTGTCCCAGTGAAAAGTGTGACCGTGTAAGCTCTCATTTCGATTTCTTTTCCTTTTTTTTTTGTCCGATTTTGAGGCAGATAACGGGTTTTCATGGATGTAAATAGTGCCAGAAAATGGTCTTTCTGTTTTCGGTTTATTTTGTTGTTCTTGTCATTGCTTGTTATTATTGTTGTTTAGTAGGTTGGTTATTAATGTTGTTTTTTTATTTGTTAATATTATAATTCTCCTTTATTATTTTATTTCTAGTTTTTATGTGATTTATATCAACTTGTCAAATGCAGTATATGTATATTTAATCTGTATAATTGTAACATGAAATACATTTGTTTTCGTAAATCTTACATCATTAATGCTATTATTCTCAACACAGCGACAGTGTAACAACTCTGTATTACTTGTGTTTTAACGACACTCATTACCACAGCCAAAGAAAAAAAAAAGTGAATACATCTTCATGTAGCTTAAAGGAGGCCGACATTTCGAACATCAACGCTTTTGTATTTTCAACGTCGTTCCATCAACATACAGTTACAAACCTGTCCGAGAGACTGAGGAAGAAAACATAAAAATTTAGGTACGACATTTCCCTTGCCTTGAATACTAATCTTGACCGTCGCGAAGCTAAAAACTGAACACGCAGAATGCCTTGTAACTTAAAAGACTCCTTGTTTCCCTCCCTCCTACTTCTCACACCACAAAAAAAAAAGATAATAATAATGATAAAATAAAATGAAAAAGAAATTAATTAATTAATAAAATAAGATAAAAATATATAAGTTGATGATTTTCACGGGGACATGTTTATTCTGTGATGTATTGATTTCCTCATTATTTTGTTTTTCTAAGGAAGATGATTATGTATAAAACCCAGATGGAAGACGCAACAGATTCTGTCTATCGCAAGGTCTGTGTGTATTTCGATATGGTGTTAATTTCACGACTAGACACGGAAGTTGACTGGCATCTTTTATTCATAGGATTTGGCAACAGTGGCATGGCGTATGCCCACGCTAAAGCTGGTCTCTGTGCTGTGAGGGGGTAGTGGGTAGTGGTGAAGGAGGGTATGAGGGGAAGGGGGAAGGGGGAAGGGGTATGAGGGGAAGGGCCAAGAAGGTAGGGGGTATTGAGGGTAAGGATGGAGGGGGTAGGTGGGTATGGGAGTAAGGGCGGAAGGAGTAGGGGTATGAGGCTATGGGCCAAGGGGGTAGGTGTGCATAGGAATAAGGGCGGAGGGATAGGGGGTATTAGGGTAAGGGCGGATGAAGGAAGGGGTATTAGGGTAAGGCTCAAGGGGATAGGTGGGTATTAGGGAAGAGCGGAGGGGGTAGATGGGTGGAGGGAGAAGGGGGATAGTGGTGTTGGTAATGGGTGTACATTCGACCATGGGTATACATTCGACCATGGGTATATGCAAGGGTGTAGAAAGGTGTCTTTGTGGGTGTAAGTACGGGTGTTAGAGCCTTGTGTATGGGAATGAATAATCTTTTTTTTCATCTCCTTTCTTTTTTTTCTTTTTTTTTTCTTTGTCTAGTATTAGTAAATGTATATGAGAATGGCATAAATGACGGTGCCAAAGGGGGGGGGGATGTTCGTACGAATAAAGAATGAGAAGAGAGAATGAGAGAAAATAAAAGAAGAGAAAAGAAAAGAGAATTCGTCTTAACCTTATCCTTGAGTTAACATATGATGTCATATCTTGATGGATAGGTTTTGTCTTCTCTCACTATGCATCGTATCGCCATCATTTGCATAATTTGCATAATTATCAGTATTGTTGATGTAATGCTATTTTTCTTCTCTCATTTTCTCACCATCGTTTTATTCAGTATTCCCATCGTTATCATCATCACCACTATCCTCATTCCATCAAAATAACATCAAAATGTTACTAATATTAAAGATAAATAAATAGTGAATAAAAACAGAGGGCAATTCAGCCTAAAACCTTTTAAAGACACAAGAATGTGCAAGAAGAAAGAGATGATCTTGAATGACACCATCGACGTGTCTTCCAATCGAGGAGCCCGTGGGAGGGCGGGCGAGGAGAGCCGCAGAAGAGGGCGCAGGCGTGGACGAAGGCGCTGACGGTCACGCGCGGAGGTGGAAGGGCGCAGCTGGTGTATTTGTCGGCGGAGGGAGGGCGGTGTGGACGGAGATGAATTATGGTGTTGTTGTTTTTGTTGTGATGATTGTTATTGTTTTTGATGTTGTTTTTGTTGTTATGATTGTTATTGTTTTTGCTGTTGTTATTGTTTTTGTTGGTATGATTGTTATTGTTTTTGCTGTTGTTTTTGTTGTTATGATTGTTATTGTTTTTGCTGTTGTTGTTTTTGCTGTATGATTGTTATTGTTTTTGCTGTTGTTATTGTTTTTGTTGATCTGCCGTTGGGCAATGCTAAAATTTTGTTGATCTTTATGTTATTGTTTATTCTGTGTTTGTTAGTGTTCTGCTGTTTCTAGTATTATTGATCTATCGTTGTTATTGTTTTTGTTCTGTTGCCGTTAATATTATTGTTGTTGTTTGTGTGATTCTGATTTATTTTTCGTTCTTTGTCAAATATCATTAGTGTTATTTCATAATCGTTAATTTCTGTTCTGCGATTAATTATGATTTTGTCATTAATTGCCACAATTTTCTTCTTGATGATAATAATTTCTCCAAGCAAAATAAATCAAAAATAATAAAATAAGATAACGAAAAACGCATTAACTTTGAAGATAAAACCGTTTTATCTTCAACTACCGATCGATTATCCTCCACCGAAGAAATTTGACGATATTCCGGCGATAAATATTATGTATTTATGTAATCTCTCATAGAACATTTTTGAAAGCATGAATACATATTATCTCTTTAACAGTGAACATTTTTTTTATTTTTTTGTCTTGGTCACCTTGAACTGTGGGTTGGAATTTGGGGATGAACACTATTTGTTCCTTTGAGTTCAATTTTGTTCATTTTTTTTTTTAGGAAGGACGAGTAAGCGAAATGTATTATGGGCGTGAGGGTAATGACAGTGAAATGACAAGAAGGAAGAGGAATGACAGTTTGATAGATAGAATGATAGGAAGGAAAGATAATAAAATGATATTTATAATGAGGAGGAATTATTGTTTCGATATGTGTGTAAGATGATAAAATAACAATAAGGTTGAATTAATAATGATAATGGTGATATTAATAATAATAATAATGATAACAATAATTATAATGATGAAAATAATAATAATGATAATAATAATAATAATAATAATAATAATAATAATAATGATGGTGATAATAATGATTATAATAATAATAATAATGGAAATAATAATGGTAAAGATGATAGTAATGGTAATAGTAATAATGATAATAATATAATATTGATGATGATGATGATGATAATGATAGCAATAACAATGCACATTTTTTTTTCGTACGGCTATTTAGATGAATTCAAAATGTATCCAAAGAGAAATAATTAAATAAAGAAGGGAAGAATGGACAAAAGAAAGAGAAGGAAGGAAAACAAAAGTGTATGCAATCGTGCATAAGTTTTCGAACTCAGCATGAATAAACGACCACGTATATATTTAAAGCCATGTCTGGTTTGTTTTAATATTCAAGTGGCGACGAGAGAGATAATGTTGAAGGCAGTGGTATTGAGGATACTGGTATTAGTGATAATAGTGATGGAGAGATGATGATAATGATAATGATAACATTGATGATGGTGATGATGATGATGATATTGATGATTGTAATTCTGATAAACACGGAGCGATGAATATAATTATAGTAAAGAGGATACCTTTGAATGTTATCATTATATATTGTAATCGTCATCATCATTATTATTTTTTGTTGTTATTATTATTGTTGTCGCTGTTATTATTATTATGATTATTATGATTATTATTACAATTATTACTATTATCATTATCATTATTATTATTATTATATTTTTATCATTAATATTATATTATCATTATTATTATTATTATACTATTATTATTATTATAATAGCTATTATTACGTGTATTTAGATATATAAACTCTATATACGTACATTTAGACACGAGTAGATATATATATGGCTTCATGATAACATTTCTCGCCATCTTTACGACTGACTGGCAAGAACATTCCAATATATTTTTTTCTTCTTCTTAAGTCGTCTATCTCGCCGAGTCGTTTCTTATCGGGAATCAGCGAATGTTCTTGACCAAGTTGGAAGAACACGAGGATTTGTCTTCAGT
>NC_061856.1:11306805-11326805 GCF_019202785.1 Penaeus chinensis | reverse complement strand
ACCCATGCATACATACATCCTCCTGAATAACCCTTTTATTAAAAAAAAACATAAAGTTCGATAGTTTTAGGGAGTGGTCAGCAATTAAAGCATATGCATTTGCGCGTAAAAGATGTATAATTATCTGCATTTGCCTTATAAAACGTGGCTTAGATACTCGGTAAAGAGATCTTGCAGATTATCCGGCAGAGGCAGCGCCAGAGCCTAGTCAAGCCCTAAAAACAGGTTCACTTTACTGCCGCCGAGTGAATTTTATCAGACGAAGAAGGCGGGTGAAGGGAAGGGAGAGGGGGAGGGGGAGGGGGAGGGTGAAGGGGAAGGGGGAAAAGGAGGGGGAGGGGGAGGGGGAGGGGGGGATGGGGATGGGGAGGGAAAGGTAAGAGGGAGAGAGGGGCGGAAGTGGAAAGAAGTTAGAGGGGAAGGGTGAGAGGGAAAGGGAAGGGAAAAGAGAGAGAAAATGAGAGGGAGAGGGAAGGAGAGAGGAAGGCGGAGGCATCGTCTGCGACGAAGAGCCTACATCTTCACTCCACTCTGACCGGACATCTGCTGTGTCAGCGGCGCGATCGGTGGCCACGAAGATCTTGAATAACCACACGCGCACGCACACGCACATGCACATGCACATGCACATGCACATGCACATGCACATGCACATGCACATGCACATGCACACACACACACACACACACACACACACACACACACACACACACACACACACACACACACACACACACACACACACACACACACACACACACACGCACAGGCACACACACACACACACACACACACACACACACACACACACACACACACACACACACACACACACACACACTCTCTCTCTCTCTCTCTCTCTCTCTCTCTCTCTCTCTCTCTCTCTGGTGATTCTCATGAGTCTTTGTCCCCATAAACACCGGTATGTCTAATTTGGCAACTTGTCTTTTAAATAACCTTGTGATTTATCTTTGAGTTCTAATTAACCAAGTTATTTGTTTCATCTAATCCCTAGTATTTGATTATTTGATTTTATAGCATTTCAGTTCATTTGTTTTTTTTGAATGACCTCCCATTGGAATATCATGTGTATAATGCTCCGGCCCTGTCTAAGCGGAAGTGGAAAATCTTGAATGAAATGATAGATATGGAAACTATGTAGGTGATGGGTAACCGTAGTAAGACCGGAAATGCGTTTTATCTCGTGGATAATAAGTGCAGTCTCCTACTGTACCGGTGTTATCCTCTTGATGCAAAGGTAAAGCTTGACTGACGTTTTATGTATTGCTGTACAGCTGATGAAGCACCTATTGAAACATAAGTGGTTCATTACGGGACGTAAAATTACTTTCAGAAACTCAAGCAACACTCGAAAACACAAAACTCAAAACATTTAGAACGGTCGGAAACACCGCTCGAATACGTAAAACTACTTTCAAAAATCCAATCAACACTCAGCAACACAAACAAAACTCAAAACATCTAGACTCACTCTCAATCGCAAACAACGCTCAGAAACGCACATAAACTCGAATTCATGAGTCTGGGCGCACATGTCTGCATGTCGTGCGTGTTGCGAGCCCGGGAGAGCAGGTAGCCTGGACGCCGCGAGCTGCCTACTACCGAAGGACGCCGGTCCATCACATCAAGGAGTATCATGATAAGCCCGATTATTGCTATTACTTCTTGCTGCCCAGCGATAGGGCGCACACGTCAGGCTCTGGCTCCTCCCTCCCCCCCACTCCTGTCATTCGCTTCTCCTCCTCCTACCCATCCTCCCCCCCCAGCTTTAGTGTCTTTATTTCCTTCTGTCTGCTGCTGCTTCGTCTTTTCCTTCCTATCCCACTCCCTCAATCTTACTCTTCGACTCTTTTTGGTCCCTCTCTTACCCTGCCCCCCCCCCCCCCCCCCCCACTCATTATCATTCTGCTTTCCCTCCTCTTTCTGCTCACTCTCATGCCTCTTCCTTTCTTCTGTCCCTCTTTTTTCCTCCCTCTTCCCTCTTCCCGCTCATTCTGTCTCTGTTCCTTCTACTCCCGCTCTCCACCCCCCTCCCCCCTTTCAGTCTCTCTCTCAGCCTCCGTTCCATCTGGTTCTTCCTTCATCCTTCTCCTTCCTTCTCTCTCCTTCCTCCTCCACTCACTTCTCATTCCTCACTTTCCACCTCTTCCATCCTTCCTCCTTCCTAGCTCTCCACCTCCTCTCCCGCTCTAAGCTTCCAGCCTTCTATCCAAGCGCCCTTTTCTCCCCCATTCCCCCTCTTAACCCTTCTCCCTCATCCTCCCTCAAACAACACCCTTCGAAGCACTCTAACGGAACCTTTAGAACCCCCGCCCCCTGGAAACGAAGGGTTCTCCCGGGCACAAGAAAATAGCGATTTCATTCTATTATTTTATTGGAGAAAAGGGGGATTAACGGCCACAGGATTTCGGCCACAGAGCTACCAGGAGGGGAAGGAGTCTGCTGATGGTGTGGTAGCAGTGGTAGGTCGTGGTAGCGGTCGTGGGTAGAGGTTCTTTTCAGGTTGTGGTATTTCGTCCGGAATCGGTTGGGGTATGATTTGGTCTTGTGAGGTTTGTGTGTGTGTGGGGGGGGGGGGGGGTGCATGTATGCCAAGCGTGTCTTTCAAACAGTGCGAAGGTAAGTTTCTGAGCTTGAAAAAAAATCCACCATAAATCCTCTCCCTTCTCCCCAAGTATTACAGAAACACGTCCGCCCTCATTACGAACTGCATTTGGGCAGAATTTCAAGGTAAATACAATTACACCCATTTTCGACAGCCTTGAAGGGCGAGAAACCAGTGGTCGCTTGCTTGAAATTCTGCCAAGAAAGGTGACTAATTTGTTCACATCCACCAAGAGGCGCGAACTCGCCCGCTTGCTTATTCACATACAGCAGGCAGTCAGGACTTATTCAAACACGAGAAATGGCGGAGTCAGTTTTTTTTTTTTTCTTTTTGCACACAGCAAAGACTCCAAACTCCATATTCACGCCTGGCAACAAGGGAAAATTGTAACTGGTAGGCAGATGAGATGAGATATGCGCAACTGATAAGCTAACACGTGTGATCTTTCAGCTGAGATGTTTTAAAAGTTTATTTTCAGGGATTCGTGTAAACCATGTAAGAAGTCTTACAGAATTCTCTTGCTTTTTCAGTAAAGTAAATATTAATTTCTGCTCAGAGTCTCACCATTTCTTACTTCCTCTCTTTTATTTCTTTCTGTCTATCTCTCTTCTATCATACTTTCACTGTCTGTCTCTTTCAGTCTTTCCATATCCTCTCTTTGTCTCTTCCGGTCTTTTTCTTCCCATATTTCTCTCTCCTTCTCCCCCCCCCCTTCTCTCTCTCTCTATCTTCCCCTCCCCCTCTCTCCCTCCCTCTCTCCTTCCCTTTTTCCATTTCTCTATTTCTCTCTCTTCTTTCCTTTCCCTCTCTTTCTATCTTCCTCTGCTCTTCTCTTCCATCTCATCCTCCTTCTCTCTTCCGTCCCCTCCTCCTCTTTTTCTTCCATCTCCTCGTGCTCTTTCTCTCTGATTCTCACGTGCGGTTGGTGGCCTTATAGTTAACCTCATTTTGGGCTGTTTGTCGCTAACAGTGTCGATGTCTCCGCGTGGATAATGACGGATGACGATCAGCCACCCACTTTGAATGTAGGTGGGGGGTGGGGGGAGGATGGAGATGAGTGAGGGGGAGAAGGAGGAAGGAGATGAGTGGGGGGGGAGAGGGAGGAAGGAGATGAGTGGGAAGGATGGGGGAGGAAGGAAATGAGTGGGGAGTGGAGGGAGGAAGGATATGAGTGGGGGGGGGAGAGGGAGGATGGAGATGAGTGGGGAGTGGAGGGAGGATGGAGATGAGTGAGGGGGAGAAGGAGGAAGGAGATGAGTGGGGGGAGAGGAAGGAAGGAGAGGAGTGGGGGGAGAGGGAGAAAGGAGAGGAGTGGGGAGCGGAGGGAGGATGGAGGTGGAGGGCCGAGAGGCTTTGACTCTGTGGGGGTAAGGGGGGGAGGTGTTATTAGTCTGTGTACAGAAGGAGAAGGAAAAGAGGGTGACAGCTTCTGGGACGTGATGATGTGAGAAAGTCGACTTCGTGTCTTTGGATGCGAAGGGGAGGTGGGGAGGGGGGGGACTGGTGGGGGAGAGATGGGGGTGATGGGCTTTGTTCTCAGGGAAGGGTTTATTAGCGAGGGAGTTTCAGGGAATTCGAAGAATCTTGAGGAATCTCGATGAAAGGGGGCAAAGAGCGCTTGGTATGGACAAGGATATGAGAAATTATTTTCTGATATTTACACACACACGTACACGCACGCACACGCACACGCACACGCACACGCACACGCACACGCACACGCACACGCACACGCACACGCACACGCACAGGCACACGCACACGCACACACACACACACACACACACACACACACACACACACACACACACACACACACACACACACACACACACACACACACACACACACACACACGTCCTTATATATGTATGTGTGTTCACATGTATATCTGCATATGAATGCTTCGGGATGGAAATCTAAGAAGCCGAAGAAACTTTTTTTAGATCAGACAGTAGAGATGCCGATGAAGATACTGAGCATATAACTTCAAACATAGAAGATAAAGATAAAAGATATCTTAAATTGTTTGAATAACCGATAAGACTTCTAAATATACACTCACCTCCAGTGCCAAGATCTCATGCGAGCTTTTGCACAAGGAAATCGGCTCCGGGAATATATGCATAAGGTCGACTGCTTGCTTCTCCGACTTTCTCTCAGTGCTTGCGAGGAAGAGCGTCCGTTCAACTGTAACTGTGCTTGCGGACGCAGAAAGACAGTCAGCCCCGTCCATAGTCCCGGCCTGCGAAAGCACGGAGGCACGCACGGGGCAGATCCCATCACGAGTCTTGCTCTCGCCCTGGTCAAACAGCTTGGGAAAACATCCTGGAAAGACGCCCCTGGGAAGATGCCCTGGGAAGACGCCCTTAGGAACACACATTTGGGGAGACGCCCTTGGGAACACACGTTTGGGGAGACGCCCTTGGGAACACACGTTTGGGGAGACGCCCTTGGGAACACACATTGGGGGAGACGCCCTTGGGAACACACATTAGGGGAGACGCCTTTGGGAACACACATTGGGGAAGACGCCCTAGGGATCACACCTTGGGGAAGACACCCTTGGGAAAATGCCCTGAAAAGAAGCCCTTAGGGAGATGCCCAAGGAGGATGCCCTTGGTAAGACGACCTTGGGAACACACCCCTGGAAAGACGCACAGGAAGATAGTTGTGCACACGGGGGAAATTAGCTTTTTGGCCGTGGTGGACGTGGGATGCCGTCGCAGTTTCTACGGTGGAGAGGGATTGGTCGTCATTTGGGTACGGTCGAAGGGGGGGGGGGGGGGTCACAGGAAGTAGGAGGAATGGAGGTAGGGAGGGAGGGGGGAGGGAATTAGGGGGGAAGGAAGGAGGAAGGGAGACATGGAGGGGGAAAGTGAAATAGTGAGAAAGAAGAAATGTAGGAATAGAAGGAGGAAGGGAAGGAGGAAGATACGAAAACGCGGGTTTAGATGGGGCTGTGTGATGGGACGGCCCTGGGTCACGCGGAGGAGGCAAGGTCGTTCACTTCCACCGCGAACGAGGGAGAAGATAAGGAGGAAGAGGAAGAAGAGGAGGAAAGGGGGCAAAAAACAGGAATATCAGAAGAAAAGACCATACAAAAAAACACACACACATACGAAAAAAAAGAAGTTTATGACAAAATAGAAAAATGAAGAAAGACTATGGAGAGAGAAGAAAGCCGCTGAAGTGAAACTCCCGCCGGCGCTGAGGGCGGGCGCGAACCCCAATATCAACCTCGGGTATGCAAGATGCAGCGCAGGGAGGGAGGAGAAACTCTCTCGCCTTCAGGAGAGCGAAGCGGCGCCCCCGGCCACGAGCTAGGAACGTCAGGAGGAGCGGCTTCCTCCTCCTCTTCCTCTTTCTAATTTTCTTCCCTCCTCCTTTTCCTCCTCCTTCTCATCTTATGTTCTTCCTCATACGCTTCCTCTTCTTTCTCGTCCTCAATCACCTCTTCTTCTCCTTCAACACCTTCTTCTTCTTCATCTTCTTCTTCTTCTTTTTCTTCCTCCTCTTCTTCTTCTTCTTCTTCTTCTTCTTCTTCTTCTTCTTCTTCTCCTCCTCCTCCTCCTCCTCCTCCTCCTCCTCCTCCTCCTCCTCCTCCTCTTCCTCCTCCTCTTCTTATTTCGTCTCATATTCGCGGGTATTACGACTGATAATTATCCCCAAACAGACAAATTGAATTCAGAGTGTATTGGTGGTATGTGGGGGGAGGGGGGTAGAGGGGCAAGGAGAAGGGAAGGAAGACATGAGGAATGGGGGAGGAAGGGAAAGGGAAAGGGGGAGCGGGAGAGGGACAGGCAAACAAACAGACACAGATCAGGCACAAGAAAGAGCTAGAAAGATCGAGGGAAGAGCGAAAGAGCCGAGAGAGGGGGGGAGGGGGGGCACGAGGGACAGAGCCTCGGGCCGGCAGTGTCTGCCATTAAATTCAAATTAAGTCCCAAACGGTGTCAACAAACTGCTCGGTTACTCACCTCACTCACCTACCTACCTGGACTACTGCTGCTGCTGCTGGGAACGTGGATGGTAAGGGGAGCCGGAGGTCGTAGCTGTGGGGTCGTACTTAGTGGGGGCGTATTCAAGTGGGGTCGTTTTGAGGGATGGTAAAGGAAGCCGGGGTCGTTGCCAGTGGGGTTGTGCCTCGTGGGGTCGTGTCCAGGGATGGTAAGGCAAGTGGGGTCGTGGCTAGTTGGTGTTGTACCGATGTGGTCGTTTTCAGGGGTGGTAAGGGAAGCCGAGGTCGTTGCCGGTGGGGTCGTAGTCAGGGAAATCGTAATAAGTAGGGTCTTGTTCAGTGGGGTCCTTTTTTAATGTTAGTTTGTCTCTAGGAAAGATAAGAGTGTGATGACTGGGGTTTCGGTAACGATAATTATAGCCACAATAATCATCATAATAGTAGTGTGCTATCATTACGATTATCCTTATCATTATCCTTATCATTATTATCATTGTGACGTTACACATTTTGATTAATAAGTCCGTACTCGTATTGTAATTCGAGGGTATCAGTAATTAAGAAAAGAAGAGCCGGAAATGATATGACGTCATCGCAACTCGATCAAGTCAGTTGATTTATGATTTATCCTCCGGTTTGTGTTTTATGGTTCACTGTAATGGTTTCCGAACCGCCGTTGAACCAGTGAATTGGGCGGGCCTGTAAATGCGGTTGTTTGCCGTAAGCATTTTCCGTGTAGGCGGAGGTAGGCCTATAGGAGCCGTGTTATATTACTATTTCCGGTATATTGTGTGTCTTGCATTGGAACCCTTTGCCTAAATGCATATTTAACGAGATGAAAACCACAGCGAAGTGAGAGGCCCCTTTCCTCACCCTCCTCCTCCATCCCTCCTTCTCTCTCTTTCTCCCTTTCTCCCACTCTCACTCCCTCCCTCCTTCTATCCCTCCCCTCCCCTTCCTTTCCTTTCCTTTCCTTTCCTTTCCTTTCCTTTCCTTTCCTTTCCTTTCCTTTCCTTCCCTTCCCTTCCCTTCCCTTCCCTCCCCTCCCCCTCCCCTCCCCTCCCCTCCCCTCCCCTCCCCTCCCCTCCTTCCATCCCTCCCTTCTCCCCTCCCCTCTCCTCCCTCTTTCCCCCAGGCTCTCCAAACACCTCCGCGACCGCAAAGACAAACACGGAATGATCTTGCGGGAGTCTTGGCAAGTCTTCCGCAAATTTCCGCACATGTACCTCCCCGGCCCACTCTCTGACGTCATCGGCTTGTCATTCGTCCATTGTCCTGCCGCGCCTTGCTTGTGTCGCTGGCTCTTGAAGGCTAAAAATGGGCGGGGCGATATTAGCCTTCTAAGTCACTTATCTATTATTTATCAGCTGGGTAAGATAGATAATGAAATTGAAGGAATAATAAATATCATTAAGGATGATTATTTATAACGCAAACAATTTTTAGTAAGAATATGGAAAGGAATTAATGATGATTATCAGTAATGATGATGATTTATAACGCGAAACAACATTTATTAAGAAAATGAAAAGGATCTAATAATGAATATCAGCAGTGATGATCAGGTAAGACGCAAACGATATTTATGAAGCGAAATGATTACTAGTTCTCATAATCGACTCTCCTTGCCCTCTCATGCTGAAGGCGGTACTTGTCAAGTGGTATGTGGTGTTGTCAGGCGGTGTCGCGTGGCCGGGCTGGTGTAACGTGGTGGTGTACCGAAGTGGTGTAACGTGAGAGACAGCCGTGTCGTGTAGGAGGGAGGCAGTATGGTACACCGCCTATTATTAGGGAGGTATACAGTAACTAGGAGGAGGCAGTGACGGACTATCCCACTCAAACGCCTCGTTCTTGTGCGTCGAGGCCATATAGATTACGAGGGAAAAATTGGCGGTTGTTTGTTCCCTTAACGAGCAACGCGTCAGATGTTGCGTATATCAGTTTTAATGAATGACATCTTTCCTAAACCTTTGCGGTTGAAGTCTGGGTAAAACGCCGACGTCTAAACGGGGTTGTCAGTGCTAGATATCCTTCTAAAGGACGTTTCTCGTCGCGTTGGGTAAGTTAAGATACAAAGTACATGGACAATGACGGCTAATTATGGGCTTCAGTAATAAAAGCAGTATTTCGAAGGAAGGGAGGTCGAAGCAAGGAGAAGAGAGAGCAGGGAGAAGGATGGAAACAGTAAGGAAGAGGGAGCAAGGAGTAGGATGTTGGGAACAGGGAGTAAGGAGTAGGAAGTAGGGAACAGGAAGAGGGAAGAGAGAAGAGAGAAGAGAGAATGAGAGTGAGTGAGTGAGTGAGAGAGAGAGTGTGAGAGAGAGAAAAATCGAGTGGTGGGGAGGGAGAGGGACAGAGAGAGAAAGACAGACAGACAGACAGTGAATCACCCAGACAGACCAACTCCAAGAAAACACCAGATCCTCACCCACAACCACCTCCTCCTCACAAGATCCCCCCCCTATTCATCTCCTCTTCCTCCCCCTTTTCCTCTCCCTCCCCCTTTTCCTCTCCCTCCTCCTCCTCCTATGTCTTTTCCTCGTTCGCCTCCTTTTTTGTCTACCTTCTCTTCCTCTTCCTCTTCCTCCTTCACCTCCTCCTCCTCCTCCTCCACCTCTTCCTCCTCCTCCTCCTTTTCCTTCTCCTTTCCCTCTCCCTCTCCCTCTCCCCCTCCCCCCCTCACCCCCTCCTCCTCCTCCTCGTCCTCCTCCTCCTCTTCCTCCTCCTCCTCCTCCTCCTCTTCCTCCTCCTCCTCCTTCTCCTCTTCCTCCTCCCCCTCCTCCTCCTCCTCCTCCTTCTCCTCCGTCCTATTTGTCACGTCAACCTGCGTAGGGTATCGCATCTTAGCATCCTCGGTGGGCACAGGGAGATGCATCCTTGTCGCCGTGACAGGGAACAGCGTCCATCCTAAGGCGCTTATTACGGCCGTCCTTCTAAAGCGACCTTTTCCCGGAGATCCATCTTGGGCCAAGGTGTCCGCGTCCTGTTATTTGTGACTTTGTTTGTTTGTGTTGTTGTCGGTGCGTGTTTGTCTGTCCTTGTCTGTTTGCTCATATTTAAAGTGCCTGTATGTGTATGTTTTTTTTTTTATTGTTTTGTAATTTGCGTGTTGTCTCTGTGTGAATTATTTGTTTTTGTTTATTTATTTGTCTGTTGTATTATTCTACTTACATTTTCGATGCGTATTGGGTGACGTCCAAATTATTGTGTATTTTGTATTAGTTATTTCATATTTATTATTTCTTCACGGTCATTTAGTATTTAAACATACGCACTTAAGTGCCTCTTTATATGGAAGCACGTAAGTAGGCCTATATGATTATATATATACGGCATATATATTATTTAAAAATTAATCCCCTGTTTATATATACGCACATGACCAAGAAACAGTGGGTGGCCTAGATACTCCCCAGGTGTTCCCTCGAGAGGAATTAATTAGAAAACCGTCGACAACATAGCCGCTTGTAGGAGATTTCACCGCCGCCCACATCGACAGAGGTCCTTACCTGCTTCTGCGCCCGACCTACCTGCTTGTCCGCGCCCGCCCGCCTTGCCGCCCGCCCTGCCGCCCGCCCTGCCGCATGTTCTGTTCTATGTTTAATCGTTGTCCTGTTGATATTGCTGTTGTTCTTGTTGTTGTTGTTGTTGCTGTTTTAATATTATTTTTATTATTGTTAATTTTGTTAATAATATTAGTGTTAATTTTGCTTTTATAGTTCTTCTTCTTCTTCTTATTATTATTATTATTATTATTATAAGTATTATTATTATTGTTATTATTATTATGATTATTATGTTTATCATTATTTTTATCATCATTGTTATTATTGTTATTATTATTATTATCATTATTATTTATTTTTATTATTATTGATAATATTATGTCATCGTCATTGTCATTGTCATTGTTATCATCAATATTATTATTATGATTGATGCTATTGGTATTATTATTATTATTGTATTCTATGTTTTCCTGGATTCTCTTATGTTTTTTGCTGATATATATATATATATATATATATATATACACGTATATATATATATATATATATATATATATATATATATATATATATATATATATATATATATACACGTATATATATATATATATATATATATATATATATACACACACGTATATATATATATATATATATATATATATATATATTTCATATTCATTGTCATTATTACTTAAAGAAATGATTTTTGCTATATCTCTGTTCTTCTCTCTCTCTATCCCTCCTCCCTCTCCCTCACTCCTCTCCGTCTCTGCCTCCTTCTCCCTCCCCCTTCTTGCCTATCCCTCCCCCTCTCCTCTCTTTCCCTTCCCTTCCTCTCCCTCTCCCTTTCCCTCCTCCCTCTCCCTCACCCCTTCTCCCTCTTCCTCTCCTTCCCTCCTCTCACCTTGTTCATCCTTCCTCTACTGCAACCACACTTTCACCCTCTCCTTACACATCCTCTCCCTCTCTCTCCTCCCTCTTCGTCTTTCTCCCTCTCTCTCCTTCCCTTTTCCCTCCTCCCCCTCTCTCTCTGATCAGTCTACGGCAAGATGTCCTTCTCGCGAGGCCTCTAACGGGACTGTTTAGCTGGACACGAGGAATTTAACCCTCTTGTGACCATGGGACGTGACCCGTGACCCTTGACTTCCTCGAGGCTCGGGTCACGTCGCTGCCACTTGGCAGACGAGCGGAAAGTTCGTCCTCGAGGGTCTGTGTTCGTCTTGGGTTCATCGTCCGTGTCCCTTCGTCTTTGGTTCTTCGTCTCTCTATTCCTCCTTCCTTTTTCCTTCTCCTCCTTCTTCCCTCTCATCCCTCTTCTTCTCCCCCTTCTCCCTCTAGCTTTCCCTCTCCCTCTCCCTCTCCTCCCTCCCCCTCTTTCTCTCTCTCCGTCACCTCCTTCCTCTCCCTCTTCATCTCCTCCCTTTTCATCTCCTCATCTCTATCTCTCTTTCCCTCTCCCTCTCCCCTTCTTGCTCTGCCTCTCCCTCTCCTCCCTCTCCACCCTCTCCCTCCTTCTCCCTCGCTTGTTTTATTGATTTATTTCTCCTCTGTTCCTTCTTCGGTCTTCTGCTTGCTGGATTTTCATGATTTTTTTTCTTCTTCCGTCTGTTCCTTCTTCGTTGTTCTGTTTGTTGGAGTCAATGTTTTTATCGTGTTTTTTTTAAAATGTTTTTTTCCTTCTTTCCTTCCTTCTTCGTTCTTCTACCTTTTGGGTATCGGTTCTCTATTTTTTTCTTGATTATTCTCCTTTCTTTCCTCTTCCTTCTTCGTCCTTCTATCTCTTTACTATTCTCTTTTTCATCTTCTATATTTAATATTTCTTCTTAACTGTATATGAATGAACGTTTAACATCCTAAGAATCATAGACAGATGGGGGGGAGGGAAGGGAGGGGAGATTATAGTCCCCTTCCCTCCCTCCCTCCTTTCCCCTTCCCTCCTCTGCCTCCTTTGCCCTTCCCTCCTCTCCCTCCCTCCCATTCTCTCCCTCCTTCCCTTCTTCCCCTCTCCTCCACTCTTTCCCTCCTCTCTCTCTCCTCCCCTCCTTTCTCTCCTTCCCCCTCCCCCTCCCCCTCCCTCCTCCCTCCTCCCTCCTCCCTCCTCCCTCCCTCCCTCTTTCCTCCCTTCCTCCCTCCCTCCTCCCTCCTCCCCCTCCCTCCTCTCCCCTCCCACCCGAAGAAATCATCACCTTCATCATTCCAGTTAATCAAGCTTGTGGTTATGCAAGGTCCCCAAGCTGTTGTTGCTCGGTATGGAGAGTGGTATGTGGTATGCTATTTTCGGTGCCATATCGTTTCATGTGGTATATTGTTTTACGCTGTGTATTGCTCTAGGTGGTATACTCTTCTAGGTGGGGTATTGTTTTAGGTGATATTGTAGGTGATATTTTAGGTGGTATGCTAATTTAGGTGGTATGTTATTTTAGGTGATATATTATATTTGGTGATGTGTCGTTTTGGGGAGAGTCACAGTAGTTTCACTTCAACTGCTGTGAATATTATGGGTGTGAGCAGGCAGGTAAATGTCTTTTTTTTATGCTGGATTTTTTTTTTTTTCCAAGATGGACACGTGAGGCATTTCGATAACGTCTATATGCACAAACCATATATCCTCATTGTAGTTCTTCTGTTCAAGGGAGAGGGAGAGGTAGAAAGAAAGAAAGAAAGAAAGAAAGAAAGAAAAAATCCCCCCCCCCTTTTTTATACAAGACAGACACAACAGTTTATTGCGTGGGGGGGGAGAGGGGGGGAGGGGAAATTAGCGAACCGGACCCAGTGCTCCCCGGGATTCGCACTCAGCCTAACCCCGGACGCTGAACCCACGTCGCCCATGGGAGAGACATCGCCACTCGACCCACGCATTCCAGCCACCGTCACTACAAACGAGGGATTAATTGGTGCCCCGTTGGGAGAGAGGGCCACCGGGGGCACTGTGGGGAGGGGAGGGGAGGGGCGGGCGGGAGGGAGTGGTTTACTTGCTTCTGCAGGTGAGGAATTGGCTGAGATTTGTCTGGAGAGGAAGGGTGGGAGTCGTAGTATGGATGGTATTCCTCTCTCTCTTTCTCTCTCTCTCTCTCTCTCTCTCTCTCTCTCTCTCTCTCTCTCTCTCTCTCTCTCTCTCTCTGTATCTCTCTCTCTCTTTCTTTCTCACTCTCGCCTCTCTCTCTCTCTCTCTCTCTCTCTCTCTCTCTCTCTCTCTCTCTCTCTCTCTCTCTCTCTCTCTCTCTCTCTCTCTCTCTCTCTCACTTCATATATATATATATATATATATATATATATATATATGTTTATTTATAGCTATGCATATATGTGTGTGTGTGTGTGTGTATGTATGTATGTATGTATGTATGTATACATATATGTATGCATTCATGCATGTATGTATACATGTATGTATGTATTATATGAAACACCTTGAAGCAATCAGGCAGATTGTCTTCAGGGAAAGACGGGCATTTAAAAAAAAAAATAGATTTGCAAAGGAGCCAGAGATGCAAATACTATAGACCGACAAATAGGCAAAGTCACCATAGTCACGTGACAAAATATACATGAAAAATAAAACATAGATAAAAAATGGCCAAATTGCGAATCGAACGGGAGGACAGAAGGAGGAGAAGGGGGAAGAGAAAAAGAAAGTGGAGGAGACGGAAGAGAAGAAGGAGGAAGAGAAAAAGAAAAGGGAGGAGACGGAAGTGAAGGAAAAGGAGAAAGAGAAAGAGAAGAAAAAAAAAAAAAGGTGAAAAAAGTAAAAGGACAAGAACGAGGAAGAGAAGGAGAAAGAGAAAGACACAGAGGAGAGAATAAGAAAATGGAAAGAGAAAAAGAGAAAGAAAAACAAAAAGAAAAAGAAGGAGAAAGAGAAAAGGAAAAATAAAGAAAATAAACAGAAAACGAAAAAGAAGAAGAGAGAGAAAAGAAAAAGAAAAAAAAAGAAAAAGAACGAGAAAGAGAAAGAGAAAGAGAAGGGGGAGCAGGAGAAGGAAGAGAAGGAGACTGCAGAAGTAACCTTGGCCGGGAGGAACACTCGGTATGCTGAACAGCTTCCCCGCAGGAATGCTGAGCGGGGAGGAATGGGTGCCCTTGGAGGCGGGGTTTTTGTAGGGGCGCCCGGGCCATGGGGGAGGGGGAGGGGGGAAGGTTGGAGGAGGGAGAAGATGGGGAGGGGATGGGGAGGGGGGGAGAAGGATAAGGGGAGGGTAGAGAGGGATAAGGGGAGGGGGGGGGAGGGATAAGGGGAGGAGAGAGGGATGAGGGGAGGAGAGAGGGTGGGGAGGGGGGAGAGGTATAAGGGGAGGTGATGGGGAGAGAGGGATAAGGGGAGAGGAGGGGGGGGGAGAGAGGGATAAGGATAACGAGAGGGGAGGGGAGAATAAGGGATAAGGGGAGGGGAGAGGGAGAGGGAGAAGGGGAAGGGAGGGGAGGAAGAGGGATGAGGATAAAGAGAGGGGAGTGGAGAGGGGGAAAGGGATGAGGGGAGGGTAGGGGGACGAAGGGTGGTGGGGAGGGAGACAGAGGGTGAAGGGAGTAAGGGGAGGATTGAGAGAGAAAGAGAGAAGTGGAAAGGAGGGGATACACAGATACACAGGAGAGAAGAGAAGAAATTAAAACAAAAAAGAAGAGAAGACAATGAAATAAAAGAGAAGAGTGGAGGGGAGAAGAGATGAGAAACGGAGATCAGATAAAAGAGAAGAAGAGAAAAAAAAAGTGAAAAGAAAATCGAAAAAAAAGACAAGAGAAAGGAAATATTGGGGGTGGTGGATAGAGAGAGAGAGAAAGAGAGAGGAGGAGAAGAAGGAGGAGGAGAAGGAGGAGGAGAAGGAGGAGGAGAAGGAGGAGGAGGAGAAGGAGGAGGAGGAGAAGGAGGAGGAGGAGGAGGAGGAGGAGGAGGAGGAGGAGGAGGAGGAGGAGGAGGAGGAGGAGGAGGAGGAGGAGGAGGAGGAGGAGGAGGAGAAAAAGAAAAAGAAAAAGAAAAAGAAAAAGAAAAAGAAAAAGAAAAAGAAAAGAAAAAGAAAAAGAAAAAGAAAAAGAAAAAGAAAAAGAAAAAGAAAAAGAAAAAGAAAAAGAAAAAGAAAAAGAAAAAGAAAAAGGAGAAGAAGAAGAAGAAGAAGAAGAAGAAGAAGAAGAAGAAGAGAAGAGAAGAGAAGAGAAGAAGAAGAAGAAGAAGAAGAAGAAGAAGAAGAAGAAGAAGAAGAAGAAGAAGAAGAAGAAGAAGAAGAAGAAGGAGGAGGAGGAGAGGAGAGGAGAGGAGGCAATCATTTTCGCGAAGTTGCCATAGTGTGTGTAACAGTCTCCTTTAACTCCGCCTAGTGATTTATGCTCTTTAATTCCGAGCTACAGAAGGACACGCTTTACTCGTAGATGCTGTAGCCGGCGTTGCGTGTAGGTTCCCGTGACAGGTATAGGCTAGCGGTAAGGAATCGTAGGACTTATGGAATCATGTGTGGGAGGAGATGGTTGCTTGTTTATTTATTGGTTGTTTTCTTGTTTCTTGTTCCCTGTTTTCTTGTTTTGTTTCTTGTTTGTTCCTTGTTTTCTTGTTTTGTTTCTTGTTGGTCCCTTGTTTTTTGTTTTGTTTCTTGTTTTTTACTTGTTTTCTTGTTTCTTATTGCCCCGTTTCTTATTTCCTTGTTTCTTTTGTTTTCTTGTTTCATATTGTCCTGTTGCTTGTGCCCCTGTTTCTGTAGTTCCCTTGTTTTTTGTTCCTTGTTGCTTATTACCTTGTTTCTTGTTTTATTGTTTCATTGTTCACTTGTTTCTTGTTCGTTGTTTCTTGTTCCTTGTTTCATTGTGGCTTATTGACTTGTTTCTTGTTCCTGTTTCTTGTTTTATTGTTCCTTTGTTTCTTGTTTATTTTACTTGTTTGTTGTTCCCTGTCCTTCCCCTCTCAAGTTGTGGTGTTTGAATCTTCATCATATTTCATATATTTTTGGTTGTTTATTTTTATTTTATTTTGATTAATTTAAATATGTATAGAGAGAGATTGATAGAGGAAAGAGATGGAAATAGAGTTTAAGATTTTTCTTTTCCTTTTCTTTTCTCTCTCTCTTTGGTATGATTAATTCGTCTATTTTCTCCTTTATTTTCCTTTTTTGAGGGGATTGCATCTGCAGCGCATGCCAGGGCCGAGATGCTGAAATGCCAGACTCTGCAATAAAAAAAAAGGCTTATCTCCGTTTTGCATCGATTTAACACGGTTTTTCGGGGCGCTGTGACATGGCTACTGCTACCCCCCCACCCACCCCCCACCCACCATGCGACGTGGGAGTTTGTATTTGGTGATGCTGTTGTAGTGATGATGTTTTTTTTGTTGTTGTTGTTTTGTTTTCTTTTTTTCTTTTGTGGGAAACTGTTGAATTTGAAGACTGCTTGTTTGGGTTGACTGTGGTCGGTTACATGCACGCTGTCACGCACGAACAAAGATGGGAAAGAGGAAAGGGAGAGGGGGAGGGAGGGAGGGAGGGAGGGGGAGGGAGAGGGAATAAGTGAGGAAGATTGGAGGAAGAAGTGAGGGAGAGAGGGGGGGAGGGAGAAGAAGAGGAGGGAGGGGGGAGAGGGAGAGGAAGAGGGGGGAGGGAGGGAGAAGGAGAGGAAGAGGAGGAGGGGGAGGGAGAGGGAGAGGGGAAGGGAGAGGAAGAGGAAGAGGAAGAGGAGAGCGAGAGAGAGATAAAAAGGCATCCCCATGGAAAGAGTCAGGACGACTTGGCGGAACAAAGAGACAGCTTGACAATTCACCGCTACTCCTGGTCATAACACCATTCTCGGCCCACGTTCCTTTCCTCACAAACCACACACACACACACACACACACACACACACACACACACACACACACACACACACACACACACACACACACACACACACACACACACACACACACACATACATTCTCTCTCTCTCTCTCTCTCTCTCTCTCTCTCTATCTCTCTCTCTCTCTCTCTCTCTCTCTCTCTCTCTCTCTCTCTCTCTATCTCTCTCTCTCTCTCTCTCTCTCTCTCTCCCTCTCCCTCTCCCAATCTCTTTCTCTCTCACTATCACTCTGACTCCTTCCTCTCCCTCCTCTCCTCCATTTTTTATTGATTTATTTATTTTTACATATTTACCTCCACCAACACGAACACCTCACTGTAAACAAAAACAAACCGACGTAAACAAAACCACCGGGGCATTAAACTCCTGCCGAGGTGGACTTCCGGCAACTTCGCCAAGTGTCTTCGCCCGCGCAGGGATAATTGGCGCCTGTCTCACCTGCCGCGCGCGCCTCGGAAGCGGGGCTGGGGCTGGGGGCGGGGCTGGGGGCGGGGCTGGGAGAGGGGGGTGGGAAGGGGTATGAGTAATTTGAGGAAAAGTGTGTGGAAGCGTATGTCTGAGCTTTTATATATATATATATATATATATATATATATATATATATGTATATATATGTATACGCATATATATGTATGTATATATATAAATATATATATAGATATATTTATATCTATATGTATATATTATATGCATTATATATAATATATATATAAATATATATATTATATATATTATATATATAATATATATATATATATATATATATATATATATATATATATATATATATTTGCATGCACACACACACACACACACACACACACACACACACACACACACACACACACACACACACACACACACACACACACACACACACACACACAGACACACACACACACACACACACACACACACACACACACACACACACACACACACACACACACACACACACACACACACATCTTATGACCGTAGTCACCGTTTTAGTAACTTCATGTACAAAGATCTGTAAAATAAAATAATTTAATGATTCAATAATCTGTCTGTAAAGATACCTGAGCTTGGTGTCGGCACCATCAGCATCAGAAATAACACGAATCTAGTTCTGCTGTTGCCGTGTACCGCTAATTGTCTAATTGTGTTATTGACACAGTTTTTGTTCTGCGTATCTTTCAGTCTGTCTGTTTCTCTCTCTCTCCCCCTCTCTCTCTCGTCCGCCCCCTCTCCCCTCTCCTCTCCTCTCTCCCCTCTCCTCTCTCCCCCCTCCCCTCTCCTCTCTCCCCTCTCCCCTCTCCTCTCTCCCCTCTCCCCTTTCCTCTCTCCCCTCTCCCCTCTCCCCTTTCCTCTCTCCCCTCTCCTCTCTCCTCTCTCCCCTCTCCCCTCTCCTCTCTCCCCTCTCCCCTTTCCTCTCTCCCCTCTCCCCTCTCCCCTTTCCTCTCTCCCCTCTCCCCTCTCCCCTCTCCCCTCTCCCATCTCCTCTCTCCCCTCTCCCCTCTCCCCTCTCCCCTTTCCTCTCTCCCCTACTTGTACATTTACGTTTGCTCTCTTTCTCCTCATTTCCCCCCAAGAAGAAAAAAAAAATAGAGCTGTCTGAACGTCTCTAGAAATATTTCCTCGAAAGCTCATTATCCCCGTTTAAATCGGCCGCAAAGCTCTAACCCAGTGACACGGAAAACGGTTCAAAACGTATCCGAATGCACCCGAGCCCCTCCACGTGCATCAGGTTGCAAGCTCCGACCTGCAATCGGGTTCGTCATTGTAACTTTGCAGAGGTTATGAGACCACGCCTTCCCCTACTCCCTCCCCGCCCCCCCGCCCCGCCCCCCTCTCTTTGGCGCTCGTCTCCCACACGTTCGTCATTTCTTTCGTGGCAAGGATCACGGGATGGCAATACCGGAAGTTAGGTAGGGGGAGAGGGAGGTGTTAGGGCGGAGGGGGGGGGGGCGAGGTGTGGAAGGCAGGGAGGGGGGAAGGAGAGGGAAGGAGGAAGGGAGGGAGGGAAAGAAGGAAAGAGAGAGGGAGGGAGGGAGAGCAGGAAAGTGAGAGGGATGGAAGGAGAGGAGGAAAGAAAGGGAAAGATGAAAAGAAAAAGGGGTAACAGAAAAAAAAAAAATGGGAAAGAGAGATATAGAGAAAGGAAAAGGCAGAGGCATAAAATGAGAAAAGGAACGAAAGAAAGGGAGGACAGTAGGGAAAGGAAAAGGGAAAGAGGCAGAAAATGAGAGAAGGAACGAAAGAGAGGGACGAAAGGAGGGAAAGGAAAAGAGATCAAATAAGAGAGAAAGCAAAAGAGACACGGAAAGAGAAACGGAAAGAGAGAGAGAGAGAGAGAGAGAGAGAGAGAGAGAGAGAGAGAGAGAGAGAGAGAGAGAGAGAGAGAGAGAGAGAGAGACGGAAAGAGAAAAAAGAATGAGAGAACCAAAGAGAGAGAAAGAAGAGGGATAAATAAATAAATAAATAAGGTTAAAAATTAAATCGAAGTGATAAATCCCACATTGTTTAGGCGCGTAATCACCCCGTGCTCTGACGGACGCCAATCGCATGTCGCTGCTCTTTTGACTTCGACTAATGTCAGGGTTGAGTAAGAGAGCGATTTCGAGGCTTAATTCCGGGTCGCTTAGCACGGCGTTAGGGGATTCTTTGGGCTGATCAGGGACCGCTTAGGGCGTGGATAGACCTGGTGATGGTGGATGGAAAAGAAAGAAAGGAAGAGAGAAAAAGAAAATCGAAAGGAGATATACTCGGTTATGAAAGCCGTACATAAACGTTTTTTTCTTTTCTCTCTCTCCGGAATATTATGTGTTTTTCTTTCTTTTCTTTTCTCTTTGTTTTTGTTTTTGTATTTGTTTTTCTCTCTCTCTCGCGAGAAGAGAAAAGGGTGGAATTTATTATTTATTTTTACGATTGTTTTATTTTTAATTCTTTCGATTTGGATTTTATTTATTGCTTTCGATTCCATCCTCATTTTTTATTATTTTTTAAGATTTTGTTCCATTTACTGCTCTGGATACCTTCATTTTTTTATAGTATTGATGTAGCTAAAAAGAATCATATTGTTATAATTCAAATGCAGTATATGAACTAT
>NC_061856.1:11274305-11281805 GCF_019202785.1 Penaeus chinensis | reverse complement strand
GGGGTAGTTTTTCAAAAAACACCTCAAGGTCTTTATCGTAATTACTGATGTTATGTAGACATAGTTTTGCCTCTGCGAGTGTGTTATTTAAGCTGGTCCTATACTTGTGCAACACACAGACACACGAACACAAACGCGTCGCTATTATCTCAGCTTGTTTTTGTTGTTGCTACTATTATCAGTATTATTAATGTTGTTGTTGTTGCTGATGTTGCTATTGCTGTCGATATTAATAATAATAATAATGATGATAGTAATAATAATAATAATGATAATAATGATAATAATAATTATTATTATTAATATTATTGTTGTTATTATCAATATTATTATTATTAGTAGTATTATTGTCATTATTATCAATATTATTGTTATTATTATCAATATTATTATTATGATTGTTGTTGTTGTTGCTGTTTTGTTGTTGTTCTTCTTATTATTATTGTTATTATTATTATTATTATTGTTGTAGTTGTTGTTGTTGTTAAAATTATTATTACTATTAATATTAATTTTGATGTAGTTGATAATGATGCTGATGACGATGGTCATCATCCTCATCATCACCATCATCATCATCATCATCATCATCATCATCATCATCATCATCATCATCATCATCATCATCATCATCATCATCATCATCATCATCATCATCATCACGTTCATCATCGTCATAAATGAAATGTGTATGTTGCAAAAGAAAAGAATTCGGAGAGAGTAGACGCAGTGACCCCTTAGCATTCAGTTCCATTTATGTCCGAGCCTTTAATTGGGGACGTAACATCTGTCTTCCTTTCTTTTGTTTGACATCATAGAACAGGTAAACTAAGCCTATTGCTTATTTTCTATTTACGTCTCCCTGAGGTCAGTGAGAGTATGGTCTGGACAGTTCGGGCATTCATTACGCCCTACTCTTCCAACAGAGAGAGTATGGAAAGTAAGGAAAGGAGCGCGGATGACCCATAAAAGTGATGATTGCTAGAGCAGGTGGACAGCGCGTGGTCTTTGTATTTGAGATTAGGGAAGTCCCCCCTAGCGAACGCACCGCTCCGTTTTCTCTTTTACCTGTTTTCGCTACAGGGGGGACCATGACGTTTGTCAAGATAGCCGGATAATGCTACGTTATTTGCGTTTCATGTTAATTACTCGTTATTCATCAGGGTTTAAAGAATTTAGTGAAGACTATCTGACATGTTATGTAATTTACATATGAAATAAAACAGCTGATATATTGTAATGTTCCACCCAGTTCACCAAAACAGAGATAACCTTTTTTTACACTTAGCATTCCCCCACGCACTCACATAAACGCACTTTACCCAACTATAGAAAGTCACATGTCGAGGTTATGGAAACCCAACCATCCTTAGCATTATCGTGCATCTGGCCGCCGCCCTCCCCCCTCCCCGCACCCCCCGCATCAACCTAATTATCGTATGATAGACTAATTAGCGCCTTGACTGTCCTTATGAGTTCGTTTCCACTAATGGCGGAGATAATAGACGTGTTTTTTTGTATTAGTGTTCTTGATCTTTTTTTGTTTGTTTTATTATTTTGTGATGAATTTGAATGATTTGAAAAGACACACACACACAATATATATATATATATATATATATATATATATATATATATATATATATATATATATATATATATATATAATAATATTAATAGTAATAAAAATGCTAACTTTAAGGAAGCGAGCTCGTGGGTCTATATTCCCTGATAAAACTATACATTAAAAGATAAGATGTAAATATTTAAGTTTCCGATCCTAAAGGTCCCGCCAAAAATAAAGAAAGTGGCAAGTAATGAGGGATTTAATTAGAAGTCCATTGAATGTCAGGTAATCCGAAGTAATTACGTTGTCTGTTTTCATGGATGTCGTTATGATGGACGCCCCCCCCCCCCCCCGGTCATCTACCGCATGTCAGTCCCATCCCCTTCCCTTATATACCCCTCCCCCCCTTCACATCATCCCATTTCCTTCTATCTCCACTTCGTGTGAGCCCCTTCTCTTCCCTCCTTCCCCCTTCGTGTTATCTCCTTCCCTCCTCCCCCTCCCCCCCTCATGTCATCTCCATCTACCACATGTCAACCCCCTCCCCCCTCCACGCCACCACAATTCATTCCCTCCCTCCCCTCTCCCCCTACCTTGACCTCTTCCTTTGTTCTAACTCTACATTTTTGTCTATTTTCGTAGTTTTTACCATGTCCTCTTTTTATTTGTATCTCTTCTTTGTTCTCTTCATGCTCTTCCTTATATTCGTATTTTTTTTAGTTCTTTCCATGTTCTTATATTCGCATTTTTAAACTTATCTCCTTTCTCTCCATTTATTCATATTTTTTATTATTCTCTGTTACTTTTTATTAGTATATATATATTATTTGTTTAGTTCCCTCCATGCCCTCCTTTTATCCATACTTCCTTTCACTCCGATTGTTCACGCATTTTGTCATCTATACTTTCCTTTACTCCTTTTACTTTCCCACACTACTCTTTAACTCCCTCCACTCTGATTAAGTGCGTGTTCATTCATCCTCAGGTACAGGTAACAGACACAGGTACAAGAAACAGATACAGGTAGAGGTAAAAGTACAGTTACAGTCTCCACGAGTACCTGTAAGCTTCCCGACTCGACCCTTCCTGCCATTAAACACGGTGTTTATCTTCGCTAACTACTTCCAGTGGACTATTTTTCTGTGTTGGTGTGTTTGCGGTCGTGCTTATTTGTAGCGGCCGTTTTGGCTTTCTGTTTTTGAGTAATTTTTATTTTGTTGTCCCCTTTGTCTTTCTCTCTCGTATCGCTTACTTGTTGTTGTTGTTTTGCGTGAGGAATCTGTGGGGTTTGGGAAGTGTAAAAGTGAGAGGCACTCAGAGGACAGATGTATAAAGAGAAACGCAGACACATGTACATGTACACACACACACACACACACACACACACACACACAGACACACATACACGCGCGCACACGCCCACCCACACTCACATCCACACCCACACACACACCCAGCCACCCGCATTCTTTTCGATAAAACTTAAACTCTCCTACATACCGTTAGTTATTGAGTCACGCATGCAAATTAAGAAGATCGTTAAGTGTCTGCAACTACCGGCACAGCGTTTAAAGAAATTAACTCAATGGTGAGAGAGATGGAGAGGGAGAGGGAGGGGGAGGGAGAGAAAGAGAGAAAGAAAGAGAGAACATGTGTTGTGTGGCAGAGGCATCAGCTTTTGAGTCCTGGGAGTGATAAGACGATAACCATTCCCTCTTCTCCCCCATCACGCCCATTCTTCTTCCCCTCCCTCTCCTTTACATTCTTTATCTTCTCCACTTCCCCGTCTCTATCCCCTAGCCCTCTCTTTTCCCCTATCTTCCACTTTCTCCTCTTCCCCATTCCCCCTCATACTCCCCTTCCCTATCCACTCAGTATTTCCCCTCTCCCCCATCTTCCCTTCTCTCTCCCCTTCCAGTTCCCCATCACTCTTCCCCTCTCTTCCCACTCTCACTTTTCCCGTCCCCTCTTTAACTCTCTCACTCCCTCATCCTCTCTCTCTCTCTCCCCATTCTTTCTCTCCCTCACTTTCCCTCTTTCTTCCCCCATCCCACTTTCCCCTTCCCCACGCCCCTCTCTTTCTCCTTTTACCCATCTCTTATTTCATTATCTCCTCCCCCCCTCCTATCTTTCTCCTCACCCCCTTCCCTTTTCCTTCAACATCCATATAGAGAAAACAACAATCAAACGTCCGGTGTGTTTGAACCCAGCTGAGAGGCGGCCAAGGCAAATTGATTTTTTTTTTTTTACCATCGTGGAGGGCGAGATAGAATGCCATTGTTGTTGTTAGAATAGCGAAAGAAATATTACGGAAACTTTTTTTTTTTTTTAAGTGAAGATTTCCTGTCACGCTTTGCTTGCGGCGGCGCGTTTGAGCTGCCATGATAAGAAAAAAATCATGAAATGTGAAATCTCAACAAGAAGGACAAATAAACATTTTTGATTCAGTTCTGAAGGAGGAACGTTAACCCAGATATCACATGTCACATCCTGGAACATCAGTAAACAACGCCACGCCCGCACGCCCACTGATCGCATCGTTAGCACTGTACTTGCTCTAACCCAGGGCATTGTCTGCCAACGTTTCGTGCATTGTTTGAAATTCAGCTGATGATTTCATTTGATTTTCATTAAATTTGCTTTGTTATTTCTCAGTGTTAGAGAGGGGAAGAAAAGGAACTGAGGTAATGATTGTCGAATGAATACTGCATAAAAAGCCATTGTGGGAAATTCTCTTTTTTCATCATCTAACGCTCCCCCCCTGAGCTTCATCTGAGATAGGAAAGACCATTGACTCCAGACAATATCTGCTGCCATGAAGGTATATGTCAACTAAGCATTTGGCGAGAATATATTTATTGAATTTCTTTGTGTGTGGATATACCTTTCAATATATATATATATATTTTTTTTTGCAGGCTCTCTGGCATCAGTTACCGTTCTCAACAAAAAGGCTGAGGTAATGTATACAATTTACTTGTAAGTTGATCCTTTTATGATATTTTATAGTATCTGTGACCCGCAAGTCTGCCTGTCTTTGCGGGAAATACTTCTCCATTTTATATATATTTTAAAGCTAGCTGATGCGGGCCGGACGAAAATTCTAGTCGATTTAGATTCCTCGCAGGTAGCAAGGGCTTTGTTAGGCAAATAGATAGCGTAATACATCACATATAAGAAGGAAGGGAATTGGGAGTGGGGAAGGTGGGTTGGGGTAAGCGAGAGAGGGGAGAGACAGGGGGAGACAGAGGGGGAGACAGTGGGAAAGAAAATTACGAAAGGGAAATGAAGAGGAAGGAAACAGATGAGAATGAGGAGGGGAAATGCGATAGAAATAAGAGGATTCGAGCGAGAAGCAGACAGAGCGAGAACCGGGGAGACAAAGAACGTCTATGGCACACAGTAGCCCGTGTAGGGAAGACGCGCGCCTGGCTCCTTGCCATGTCCCCTTTGCTGGTAGCTGTGCCCGCCTTGTATCACCGACTTCGGCCGTCTCTTTGGCGACGAGGGATTAGCCTGCTGTCATGTCCCGACGTCCATAACTACACCCTATGCGATAGATAGGCCTATGTGGGACTACTGATCTATAAAGAGAGAGAGAGAGAGAGAGAGAGAGAGAGAGAGAGAGAGAGAGAGAGAGAGAGAGAGAGAGAGAGAGAGAGAGAGAGAGAGAGAGGGGGAGAGAGAGAGAGAGAGAGAGAGAGAGAGAGAGAGAGAGAGAGAGAGAGAGAGAGAGAGAGAGAGAGAGAGAGAGAGAGAGAGAGAGAGAGAGAGAAAGGACTGCCGTGGCGTGAGTCGGACACAAGCGACGGGGTATGTAGGGCATCGCTGAAACCCCTGCTCACTTTTTACCACTCGGTCCCAGTGCCCGGAGCTCACTGCCACACCGTACATGGCACACGCGCGAGGCTGACGTCCTAGTCGGGAAGATGTCAGATGTAGTTTGTTCCACGTGACGTCGCGCGAAGGGCTGGGTTGTGCGGTGTCCCATTTCCGTAGGAATTTAATAAAAGTAGTATGGCATTTATTATATTCCTTGCAAGTAGGAAGTTGAGAAAAAAAGTATGATGATGAAAATAATTTTGAAATAAATTTGAAGAGAATGTTTTGTTAATAGAAAATAAGAACATTTAACAATATTTAGTACTGGTAAATCTCACGATATACATTTAAATATCACTGTTAACAAAAATCTTTGATCGTCATAGTAGTGTGGTAGATAGGTTTGTCATACGGATTATATTGGAGAAATATAGTAAAAACAAAAAAAGTGAATATTCAGATCTATATATGTGAATTATTCAGATATCTAGAGACTCATTTCCCATTACTGCGCGTCATGACCCTTTCAAGACACTTCAAGAAAGAATGAAGAGGTAATTACTGTGCATTTCTTATAACGCAATGGGATCACGGATGAACATTTATGATAATTTCTTTTTTTTTAGTGACGGCGCGGTGATTTCGACGCTGAGAGAGATAATGAGCAAAAATTTTCGGAGGCGCCGCCTTGCTTTTGCGGCTTCGGGAACTTTTACCGTTTTCTTTACTTAGTTTTCTTTATTTTTTTCTACTTTTTCTTCGGTGTTTTCTTTTTCTCTTCATTTTTTTATTTAATCGTTTTTATAATTTCTTTATCTTTTATTTTGATTTTTTTTTTCTGTATCGGTTTCCCTATCATTTTGCATTTTTCTTTGCGAGGGTTACTTATTTATATACATTTATATAATTAGATTAAGGACTACTGACTACATATCACTATGTGTATCTCTGTACTGGCGTTAATAGTTAACGTGTAGATTACAATTCATATCCGGAGGTCTATTCCGTTAATTGTGTAAGATTTGGGATATTCAAATTACCCGTATTTAATGCAAAGAGGATTTCAAAAGCCGATTCTTGAACAGAAATAGTGTAATTAACCCTTGGCAGATAAGGATCTTCAGCTTTCACATTCCGGGTGAACTGTAATTCTTCAGAAATGAGAAAATGTCCATTTGTCTTCATGTAAAAGAACAAATATGTTATCGAATAGATTTCTGTGACTAATATTTTGAATGCATTTCGTGTAGTGTTTTCTGGTTGACGTTTTCTAGGACCGGCGCTGGGCTGAATGCAGACGCGCATGCTCTCTCTTTTGCCTTCGTGTCTACACTGATTCTCTATTCTTGTCTTTCTCCCTCCCTCCCTCCCTCCCTCCCTCCCTCCCTATCTCTCTCTGTCTCCCTCCCCCCCCCCTCTCTCTCTCTCTCTCTCTCTCTCTCTCTCTCTCTCTCTCTCCCCCCTCCCTCCCTCCCTATCTCTCCCTCCCTCCCTCCCTCCCTCCCTCCCTCCCTCCCTCCCTTCTTCCGTCCCTCCCTCCCTCCCTCTCTCCTACTCTCCCTCTCTCTCTCTCTCTCTCTCTCTCTATATATATATATATATATATATATATATATATATATATGTATATATATACTTATTTATCTCTCATTCTATCTATATACCACTGTCTGTCTATTTGACCATCTATCTATTTGTGTCGTTTCTGCTTGTCTCTGCACCCCCCTCTCTCCTCTCTCTCTCTCTCTCTCTCTCTCTCTCTCTCTCTCTCTCTCTCTCTCTCTCTCTCTCTCTCTCTCTCTCTCTCTATCTCTCTCTATCTCTCTCCCTCTCTATATCTCTCACACTCTCTCTATCTCTCTCCCTCTCCCTATCTCTCTCTTCTCCCTCTGTCTCTCCCAATCACCCCAACTCAATCATCACAACCAGGAAGAGAATATACGACCATAGCGCTTGTAATTCTCACAGAACACCAAACTTTATTCACACTAATGGTTATTAATCATCGTGTTCCTTATGCAAGTCACGTCTGGCCAGGTTTCTAGTATTCTAAATGAGGTTTCCGAAGCTGCCAGCAGAGGGCAGGAGTCACATGGAAACGCCCACTTGTG
>NC_061856.1:11266805-11269305 GCF_019202785.1 Penaeus chinensis | reverse complement strand
TTTTTTTTAATTATTTTTATGTTTTTGTTTCTCTCAGTTGTTTTCATTTTATCATCCTTTTTTTTCTGTAGTTTTTTTTTTTTTTTTTTTTTTTTTTTAATCTTCTTCATCATCTGTCCTTCCCTCCTCGGCGAAAACTTGAAGCAGACGTGGCGGTTTGACCTACGGCTCCGGCAAGGCAAATATCAGAAAGCACCGTACGCCCTTCGAAGCACCGCTCAAGGGTCCCGCTTTCAGCCCGCCCATATTTCGCCCTCAGAACGCCCATATTTCGCCTTCAGCCCGCCCATTTTTCGCCCTCAGCCCGCCCATATTTCGCCCTCAGAACGCCCATATTTCGCCTTCAGCCCGCCCATTTTTCGCCCTCAGCCCGCCCATTTTTCGCCCTCAGCCCGCCCATATTTCGCCCTCAGCCCGCCCATATTTCGCCCTCGGCCCGCCCATATTTCGCCCTCGGCCCGCTCATATTTCGCCCTCAGCCCGCCCATATTTCGCCCTCAGAACGCCCATATTTCGCCCTCAGCCCGCCCATATTTCGCCCTCGGCCCGCCCATATTTCGCCCTCGGCCCGCTCATATTTCGCCCTCAGCCCGCCCATATTTCGCCCTCAGAACGCCCATATTTCGCCCTCAGCCCGCCCATATTTCGCCCTCGGCCCGCCCATATTTCGCCCTCGGCCCGCTCATATTTCGCCCTCAGCCCGCCTATATTTCGCCCTCAGAACGCCCATATTTCGCCCTCAGCCCGCCCATATTTCGCCCACTGTCATTCCGGTCTCAGCCCGCCCTCAGCCCGCCCGGACCGCCCCGAAGGTCGTGCGAAGGGAAGGAGGCGGAAGAGAGAAGGAAGGGGAGGGATAAAGATAGGGGAAGAAGAACAGAAAGTGGTGTAGGGAAAGAAGGTCGGAGGCGAAGATAAAGAGGAGAGATAAGGACGTCATTAAAGTTGTCAGGATAATGACGATAGACGAAGGATAGAAGAAGAAGAAAAGAAGAATTGGAGGAAGAAGGAGAAAAAGAAGAAGAACGGAAGAAGAAGAAGAAGAACTAGGACAAAGACGAAAGGGGAGAAAACCGTAATAATATCAAAATAAATAGCGAAAGGAGGAGGAATGGAACGAAAAAGAAGAGAGAACGTAAGTGAAGGAACAGGTGTATGAGTCAAGAAACTGAAGATTTTTTTACTTTTCGTTTTTTTTTCCTTTCTTTTTTGTGAGTGTTTTTGGTGTCGTGGTGAATTTCCGCGGTTGTCATTTCTGTTGCAAGGAAAACTGTTGGTACCGTGGTAGTGATATTTCTTTCGAGGGCAGTATTCCCAAAAAAGTTTTTTTGTTTTTTTTAGAGATTGTTCGTCTTTTTTTCTTCGTTTCGGAATGTAGAATGTCGTATTAACACCGAGATATTTGGTCATGCTGCCCCAGTACTACTAATAAGTCACTACACTACACTACACCACCATACGCTACCACGCACCCTGAAACACCATATCTCCACTACACCAGTCTGCCTCATACCACCTCACCACACCACACCGCTGAAACACATCCTTCCAAACCACCACATCACTACACCATCCCTTCTCATACCGCTAAACCACCACAGCACCCGATACCTCCACGTTACCACACCAGCACCCCGAAACACCCTCCCACAGCAGTACACCACGCACCCCACCACGTCCCATACCACCACGTTACCACACCATGCTACCACGCCACGATACCACACCACGATACCACGTTACGCTACCACGCCACGCTAACACACCACGATACCACGCCACGATACCACGTTACGCTACCACGCCACGATACCACACCACGCTACCACACCACGATACCACACCACGATACCACGCCAAGCTACCACGCCACGCTACCACCCCACCCCACCCTGCGTCTCGCCATCGCCCGACGGTGAAAGTAAATTCCGGAGTGCATCATGTCATCGCGGATCCTAACGACGTCCTGTGCTAAAGGTCCCCCCCTGATTCCATCACCTTCCCCTCGCTGTCGTATATCACTGTGGACCCCTATTTTTATGTGAGGCTTGATGAGGCACCTTGATGACCTCAGCGGGCGGAATTTCTCGAGATACGATCAGCTGCCGCCTCGCCAAGGAGTGCCAGGGATGATCACGGCCATTGTTTTTGGGTGGCGGGGGAGCCTGGCGGGATAGAGTGGGCTCGGGTGGGTCTGCGGTGGGGCAGGGTGGGCTGTTGGGAGATAGGGGGAGAGAGGGGGGGTTAGAGATGGGGTGAGAGTAGGCTAGGGGAGAGATAGGGGGAGGCTAGAGGTGGTTCATAATGGGCTAGTGGGAGATAGCGGGGTTAGAGGTGGGTTGGGAATGACTCAAGTGGGCTACATTAGGCTGGGATTGCAGATGTTGTATGAAGGTGGGTCAGGGTGGGTTAGGCGAAGATAGGGAGTTAGAGGTAGGTTGGGAATGATTTGGGTGAGCTACACTATAAATTACCTTCTTCACACAATAAATTATCTTCC
>NC_061856.1:11250229-11257729 GCF_019202785.1 Penaeus chinensis | reverse complement strand
AAGGGAAGGTTGTGCGGATGCATAAACGCCGGGGTTTGAAGAAGAGGATCGGATACGATCTCCGGAACAAAAGCCGATCACATATCAGCCTCGGATGCGCATCAGAACTCGAACGAGAGGAAATCTAATTACTCCTCTGTACGGTCGGCGGACCATGTGGAGTAACCCACGACAGCGCTTCCATTTCTGCGATTAATTCTCGCGATCACCATCCACTCCGTCGCCAAAGGGGGGGGGGGGGAGGGGGTCACAGCGGTTGGTGATTAATGGGGAGCATGTTTAGTAACCCTCGAGGCTTGGTATCTGGGGGCCATTTACACTAAACGCACGCACATCTAAACACAAACAGACTATCACATAGAAGCACGCGTATACACACACATTCTCTTATATTGACATACGCACAGACGTTCAATTACACGCAGTTACTCACTTACATCGATGCACAAGCACACGTGTACACTCGTACGTGCGCACTCTCATTCACAGACGCACACATTTACAATAGCATACACACAGACTCACTCACATGGACACAAACGCACACACGTAGATTAACGTACATGCAGATTCACTCACATGGCACCAATGTACGTACGCACACACGCAAGCACGCCCGCACATAATGTTGAATAGATGTAGTTCTTTCGATAAAGTACATACCCCTGTTTGACTGATGAAAAGTAATTCCACATTGGCGTGATGGAGGGAAACCTACAATTCAACTCTGGCTTGATTACCGAGTTGCAATTTGATTCCGAAAGTGTATCGCGTTTTTTTCTTCACTATATTCTGGTGCGGTAATACTGTTTTATATATATATATTTTGTTTTTCAATTTGATTTATTACTTTTCTTTTTATCTCGTCGGTAATTCTAAGATCGATTTGTGTGCGCTTTTATCCAGTTATACATTTTTTTTATGAATTATGTAAACTCTGAAAGAAAGATGGGACGAAAAAGGAGTGGAGTAAGGTAATATTAGATTATTTACCTGGACTTAAAATGAGATAATTTACCTGAGCCACACGATGGCCAGACAGCGCGAGGCACCTGGGATCCGCACAGAACCAGCTTCTCCTAATCAATAGAATAATCCACAACGCAACCCGGATAAAGCCCAGCCTGCAATCCACACGGAAGCAACATCACTGAATATAATTATCTGTAATGCAACCCGGATAAAAATTTAAAAAAAATGTCCCGGACCGCGTAGTTCAGGCACAGAATGGCGAGGCTGCGGACGAAAGAGCCATCGGTTTGTATTGACTTATGACTTCCTTTTCCATTTGCGCCAGGGGGGGGGGGGGGGGGGGGATTGTGTGGTGATTTATGTACTGTTTGTGGCGACGCGGCGGCGCTCCAGACCTGATGTTGCCATGGGGTTCAAGGATGGTGCGTTTTGTCATCCTCTATGGCAACCTTCTGCCGCTTCCTCCGGGCTGTGGAAGTCTATTGTTGATAGCAAAGTGGCGCGCGTGTCTCCATTTATTATTTACTACGTCGGTCCTGGGAAGGTTGAGGGTCGCTTTTGCCTTTTTCTTCGTCCAGTTTCAGTGGTTCAGAAAATGATGCCAATTATTCGAAAGCTTCAGTGTAATTCGAGTAAAAGTTTTTTTTTTTTTTTTCTCTCTCTTTCTCCTCTTTGAATTGTAAGATCTATAGGGACTTATTGGACTGTGACACCTTTTCCCTCCCTTAATGTGCCCAGGCCCCAAGGGTGGTTTCCCTATGGGCGACGTATTTGACGAACGACTCTATGAGCGCCAGAGGGGGGTTTTGTATATATCTATCTGCCCGACGTCATAAGTTTTAGTGTTATTAATACACCCATGTCCATTACATAGCAACCAGAGGCCCGTAATCATGGCTAGACTGCCAGGTGTTTAAATGGGACACAGAAGGCTTGGACACGCACGCACACACACGTGCAAAATGCGGTGCAGATAATACACTTTTTTTTTTTTTTTTTTCTTTTTTTTTGATAACACGAGCGTTCACTCACTCTCACTCACCCACTCTGTCGCTCATTCCCTCTTTTTCTATTTTTTTCGATGGATCTGCCTCGATCGAATGACCCAAATGAAGGTTTTTCTTTAATTCCCTCTGGTCTAAGTATAGTCGCCGAATTCAGGGCGGTTTCACAGACAACTGGTGTATATATCTTTTGGAGGTGATAAGACAAAGAAAACCCGTGAGTCGCTCGGAACAGAAGTTCACAGACAGCTGATGTGTGTAAATATCTTTTGTGAGCCAATAAGACTAAGGAAACTGGTAAATTGCTTGAAACAAAGTTAGAGAAGGTCCGGTATGAAGATAAAATAATGATTTAGAAAAGATACAGACACGATATAGTTAGCGTTGACGGTACCCTTTGTGGTCGAGCTCCTGAGTCTTTCCTGGACGCCAGCGAGACCGTCATGGGCCTCCTAATTCTCCCCCCTCCTCCGCCCACGCCCCAGCCCCTCATCACGCCCATTCCCATTAGTACGCCTACGCCCTGTGCCAGTTACACCGGAAGCAGAATTGTGTCTGTTTCCCCTCCCCTTTCCCTTCTCTCTCCCTTCCACTCCTCGTCTCCTCTTTGTTCGTCCCTTCTTCTTCCCTTCCCTTTCTCTTTCCCTCTCTCCCCTCCCGTTTCTCTTTCCCCTCTTTCTCGCCTCTTACCTCTCTTTTCTCCTCTCCCGCCGCTCTTCTTTCTCTCTCTTTCCTCTCCCCTCCCTCTCCCACTCTCTCTCCCCCCCTCTCCCATTCCCTGTTCCTCTCTCCCCTCCCTCTCCCTCTCCCACTATCACTCTCCCCTCTCTTTCCCTCTACCATTCCCCGTCCCTCTCCCTCTCCCTCTCCCTCTCTCACTCCCTCTCTCACTCCCTCTCCCTCTCCCACTCTCTCTCCCTCTCCCCTCCCCGTTCCTCTCTCCCTGTCTCCCCTCCCTCTCCCTCTCCCCTCCCCTGCCCTTCTCTCCCTCCCTCTCCCTCTCCCCTCCCTGTCTCTCTCCCCCTGTCTCCCCTCCCTCTCCCACTCTCCCCTTCCCTGTCCTTCTCTCCCCTCCCCCCTCCCCCTCCCCGCATTGGGAAAAGAGAACAGAATCAAGTAGCTTAACTTTCTATAATAATTATTGGAGCCTGTACGGATTAATAATACGCCTTCTTTTATTCATGTTTTTTTTTTTTTTTCTCTCTTTCTTTTGGGGCGAAGTTGATTAATCATGCGGCGATTATGGGGATTGCGTGACCCACTTCAGCGCGGCAAAATGGGGTGGAAAGTTTTAGCAAGTTAAATCAGGTGCAAATGGCGCGCGCTCGGGTGTCTGTCTGTCTCCTCGTGGATTTTCATTATTAAAATTTCTTTTTTTTCCCTTTTTTTTTGTTTTTTTTGTTTTAGTTTTAGTTTCTACTTGTTTTTTGTTTTGTTTTAGTTATTTATTTGTTTATTTATTATTTTTATTAGGATTATTATTATGATGATGATGAGGAGGAGGATTATTGATATCATTATTAATGCTATTATTGTTATTGTTATTATTATTATTATTATTATTATTATTATTATTATTATTATTATTATCATCATCATTATTATTATTATTATTATTATTATTATTATTATTATTATTATTATTATTATTATTATTATTATTGCTGTTATTATTATTGTTATTATCATTATTATTATTATGATTATTTTTATTGTTATTAATATTATTATAATTATTATTATTGTGATTATTATTCTTATTACTTTTATCATTATCATTATAATTATTATTAGTAGTAGTAGTATTGTTATTATTATTATTATTATTATTATTATTATTATTATTATTATTATTATTATTTTGACTTTTTTTTCGTGGTGACGTGCGTGACAGAGTAGGGGGGGGGGAGGATGCAAGAACTGTGCTGACACATGTTGGGAAAAAATCGCTTCTTTGCTATTCTTGGTTGGGAGGGAGAGGGAGGGAGAGGTGGAGGGAGGAGGGGAAGGAGAGGGGTGTAGAGATCTTTCTCTATCTATCTATCTCAGTCGCTGTCTCTATCCTTCTCCCTCTCCCTCTCCCTCTCCCTCACCTTCTCTTCATCTCCCCCTCCCTTCCTCCTTTCTCCCTCTCTCCCTCCCTCCTTCTTTCCCTCTCTCCTCCCTTCCTCTCCCACTCTCTTCCCTTCCTTCCTTCGTCCCCTCCCCCACCTTCCTATCCTCTCCCTCCTACCCTCTCCCTCTCCCCCTCCCTGCACTCCCTTCCCTCCCTTCGCGACACCCCCCCCCCCCCCGAATGCTCCGCGAAAGGGTTAAAATCCCGACAACTCTCCATGACGCAACGGACGAGGAAGGTCAAAGGTCACGACCCAACCGCGGCGAGGGAAAAACTGAAATCGCCCGCCAGCGCAGCCTACCGACGAAATTCCGAATTACAGGCCGCCAGCGTAAACACATGACGTGCGTTTATATCATCTGTATTATTTCTTCATTGAGATTTCCTGAAGTAGTAATGCCTCGGTAGCGTCTCCTCTTCTCTTCACTATGTTTGCCTTCCATCGTCATTTCATAAGGGAGCAATGCCATGGAGTAGTAATATCATGCAGTAGTAATTCCATGCGAGCTCTTGCCCTCGCTGTGTTTGCTTTTATATCGTAGTTCCACGAGATGGCAATATAATGCAGTAGTTATGTAATAACATCACGCAGTATTAACTTCACGCACTGCCTGCTCTGTCCTCTGTTTGTTTCAGAGAGCTGTTTACGCCACACGCGGTCACTGGTTATGGAAATTCCGGTGTTGTTTTCCTCTCAACTTTCTGCTCGCTATTTTGAGCGGTTTTTTTTTTTTTTTTTTTTTTTTTTTTTCTCCGGAAGCAGACGAGGGGGAAATATTAATGAGCGTCACGTCTTTCTTGATTAATGAGATGTCCGATTCAGGATCATTTTTTTTTTCTTTTAGAAGGTGGGAACTGCTGCGAAATGTCTTCCTCGGATTTGTTATGTCTTTAGTTTCATTTCTTCATTTGTTATTATTATCGTTGTTGTTGTTATTATTATTATTGTTAGTACTATTGTTATTATTATCATTATCATTATTATTATCATTATTATTGTTATTATCATTATTATTATTATTATTATTATTATTATTATTATTACTATTACGACGACGACGACTACTACTACTGTTATTATTATTATTATTATTATTATTATTATTATTATTATTACTATTATTATTATTATTATTATTATTATTATTATCACCATTGTTATGATTATAATATTTTCTAACTTATTGTTATTAGTATTATTGCTACCATTATTTTTGTCATTGTTATCATCATCATCATCATCATCATCATCATCATCATCATCATCATCATCTTCATAATCATTATTAGTAGTAGTAGTAGTAGTAATATCATCATCATCATCATCATTACCATTACTATGATTATAATTATTACGGTAATTGCTATTATTAAGCGCTTTGGAAGTAGTTGCCAAACGCACCTCATTACGATGTTCATTCAGAAGAGCAAAAGGACTTACATAACAAAGAACCTCCTACAATGAACCGCAGAACATAAACGAATCCATGTACTAATTCGGGATGTTGAACCACGCCTCAGGGAAGCATTAAAACAGCCATTAAACCATTGAACGCACCGGAGAATGACAGAATAGAACCACGGCGCCGAGAACCAGAGAGAGAGAACCACTCCGAAAATAAAACCTCTAACAAAACCGCTATATAAGACTATACGACATGAGAGCTCATTATGAAACCACGACAGGTACTATACACCAGAACCATATCACACAGAGCCACATAGTAGAACCGGTAAGAGGGTACAGTACCACGCTACCACACTCGTAGGTTGTACCGTAAATGTTAAGCGGTTTTGTTGTTTGAAATCCTTGTTTGGGTGCAGTGTCCCTCCCCCCTCCCTCTGATTTGGACAGGGAGGGGGGAGGGAGAGGGAGAAAGGGGGAGGAGAGGGTGGGTAACGGAGGGGATGAAAGGGGAAGAGAGGGAGGGTGAGGAAGGGGAAGAAAAGGGGATAGAGGGAGGGTGAAGGAAGGGAAGAAAGGGATAGAGAGGGTGGGTGAGGATGGGAGAAAAAGAGGAGAGACGGTAAGAAAGGGAAGAGAGGAAGGAGGATGAGGGGTGGGGGGATTAATGGGATGAAAGGGGAAGAAGAAGGGGGAGAGAGGGAGAGGAAGAAAGAAGATATAGTAAAGGGAGGGAATGGGGTGGATGGAATGGTTTTGAGGATGGAAAGGGAAGAGGTATAGAAGGGAGAGATAAAGGAGGATCATGAAAGGGATGATGAAGTAAGGAGAATGGGAGAGATTCAGAGAGGAAGAGAGAGACGGGAGAAGAGAAGGGGAGAGAGAGAGAGAGAACGAGAAAGGGTGGAGGGAAAGAGAGCTAGGAAAAGGGGAGGCGAGGGTTAAAAGAGGGCGAGGGAGGGTGGGGAGAAGAGGGGAGAGATAAGAGAGGAAGGGAGTAACTTCCTCCTCACACCTGGCTTCACCCAACTGCCTCGTTTAATTACACAGAAATGAAAGTACAGGTGTAGGGGAGAGCACGCGGGTGAGCGAAGCAGGTGAACGGGGGGAGGAGTGCAGGGCAGTCAGGTGTTTATTCTTGTTTCATTTCTTTTTTGTCTAATTCTTTGTTTGTCTTTGCGTCTCTCTGTCGGCGTATTTCTTTGTTTATTTATATATGTGTGTATGTGTATTTGTGTGTATATTTGTGTATGTGTGTGTGTGTGTGTGTGTGTGTGTGTGTGTGTGTGTGTGTGTGTGTGTGTGTGTGTGTGTGTGTGTGTGTGTGTGTACGCGCCCATACGTATCCACGTATATTTGAACGTGTCTACGAATATACACATTAGTATTCATATTTACACAGGTGCGCCAGAATAAGTGTAATCGACCACAAGTACAATATTTGCGGACAATTTTCCACAGGAATACTTTTTTTTCTTAAGATATCTACGTTCGTGATTGCGCCACGGCAACGAATAGGAAAACCATGGGAAAATGCGTCCCATTACGGAGGACTATCGCGTCCACTTCATCATGGGCGGTGACGTGCCTGGCCTGCGTTGTATGATTGGCTAATCAACACATGTCGCTTAAACCTATGGCTTAGGGCGACCGAGAAGAGATATTTGTATTTAGATAATTCAATTTAACAAACGTCATTTATCGAAATCAACCCATCTAATCATAGATTCCGTGTCTAGATAACGACATTCAAAATCATCTCTTATCTAGAGCAACCAATTTAATAATCTAAAAATAGATTTCCAAAGGCCTCGGGGGGTATCTTGCTTTACGTCGTCTCTTCGTTTTCTTGAAGATCATGTTCAGCGTTCAAATGACGTGTCGGACGGAATGTCTGTCTCTCGGTTTACATGTCAGGGCGGTCCATCTTGCTGTCACAGAATTATGGGAACTTGAGGACGTCGCTGTTATCTTTCGGTTTGTATATTTTGTTTATTTTCTTA
>NC_061856.1:11242729-11245229 GCF_019202785.1 Penaeus chinensis | reverse complement strand
AGAGAGAGGGAGGAAGAGAGAGAGGGAGAGGGATAGAGATAGGGTTAGGAGAGAGAGAGAGGGGGGGGGGGAGTGAAGAAATAAATCAAAACAAATAAAAGAGAAGTCAAGTCACACTTAGGTTTAATGAGCATGTAGATAACCTCATGAGTCAGCCAGGGTGTAGACGTCGAGTGTAAACAAGTGTAAACCACAAGTACCTGATGTTGGCCCTTGCATAACACAGAGGTGGGTCTCAAGACTGGCGATGCCCCGCACCTGCACTAATAAACACGAAAACATCATCGCTGCCATCGCCTGTGAGAAAGAGATCGGAGGGGAGATAAAGTCAGGCATTTCCCCTTCATTCCCCTCTCATTTCCCTTCCTTTGCCCCTTCATTTCCCTCTCATTGTCCTTTGACTTGTCCCCTCGTTTCCCTCTCATTTTCCTTTAGTTTACCCCTTTATTTCTCTCTCATTATCTTTTAACTTGACCCCTCATTTCATTTAACATGCCCCTCATTTTCCCTACCGCATGGGGTAGACAAGGCCAAGTATTTCCTCTTCATTTCCCTCTTACTTTCCCTCTCACAGAATGGGAGAAATGAGGAAATGAGTCATTTTCTCTTAATGCGTCTCTTTATTTTCCCTCTCACAGCATGGGGGAGATAAGGCCAGGCATTTCCCCTTAATTTGTTCCCTCGTTTTCCCTCTTATTTTCCCTCACTTTGCCCTCTCATTTCCCCCTTCATTTTCACGCTCACAGCATGAGTCATTCTTCCCCTCAATGCTGTCGAATGTTGTGGAACTTTCATTATCCGTGCGGGTGTCAGTGGCATCTGTGGCGGGTGACCATGAGGAGTGCCAGACTCCACGCCCCGCACAGTGCCAGACGAGGGGGGAGAGTACACAAAGGCTTCCCTCATGGGTGCCAGCCAATTGGCCCTCGTCCCTGGGGTCCGCTGGCCCGTCTTTGTCGTAACTGTTGTTTTAAAGTCCTGTTGAAACGGCGAGAGCCATCGGCGGGTCAGGTGTAGGAATACTGGAGGCCTTCAGTCGGGGTCAGAGGCTGGGGAAGGAACAAGGCAGCCTTCGTCCGTATCCCTGCTCTGTACGGGGTGTGTGAATGTATGTATGTATGTATTTATGTATGTATGGAGGTGATTGTGTGTGTGTGTGTGTGTGTGTGTGTGTGTGTGTGTGTGTGTGTGTGTGTGTATGCATGCATGTATGTATGTATGTACACTGTACAGGCCAACTGATATCTGTGTGTGTGTCGCGCGGATATGTGAGCGTGCGTTTTATTTGTGTGTGAGTGTGATTATCATCACGTAGACTACTTTCGTTCTTGAGGGTGTGTTTTCTTTTGACTGAAGAAGACGGTGTGAATGAGGGGAGCGATAGAGAGAAAGGTAAACACTGTAGACAACACTAACAGAAACATTTAGCTACAACGCACACACACACACACACACACACACACACACACACACACACACACACACACACACACACACACACACACACACACAGTTCCGGTTCGTGGCAGCATGAGAGTCGAGGACGGCGCTGGTCAGCTTTCTAGAGGTGCCCCCCCTCCCCCCATCGCCCCCACCTCTTTCACCCTGGCTGAAGAATATGAAGAATCATTCATTGCTTTGTTCGACTATCTGTTTCCTGCAATGATTTTAAGAATGGTAAGCGTTAATAGATTATATCTTTAAAGTGTGTCAGCAAATTGAGCATCTCTGTGTTCATAAAAGCGGCTTTCAAATCGGCGGATATTCCGCAGGTGTCGCGAGTGGCGCGTGCCGCGTGCTCCGCTTGTCAACTTTCCCGTCCTGGCGATGGGAAGTTGTCACTACCCTGATTTCGGGATCTCTGATTATCATTCGTATCTCTCCTTCATATGTTTGTGCTTTACATATCAATTTGAAATGAAATAAACAGATAAATACGACGTCCATCGGCGGGTTCCTTGCCTTAGTTGATTCCCTCCTTCGCGGATCACACGCCGAGAGCGGAGGAGGAGGAGAACGGGTCGACGCGCGAGGCCGCTCTCAGTTGTCTGGTTAACGTGATGATGAGAGGACGTGTGTTGGAGCTCCGTCCGGCTCCCCCTGTGTGAACTTGGAAGTGACGTTACGATTTATGTGTTGTTAGCTAGCGAGGACGTGCTATGTTGGTGCTCTTGGAGTTTTCGCAAGTCATAATGGATGTACCAATTTCCTCTTGAATGGGCAACATGTCATTATTCGGTGAGTACTTGATAATTATGGGATAAGGTATATTGGTGATGTAGGCTAAAAATCCCTCCGCCCGCCTTTTGAACCCAGATGTTCAGTACAGATGAAATGGACCCAGACATCAATCAGCGAAATTAAATGTAAACTTTATCCTATAATTAAGCTATTAACGTGTATCTATTCGTTGGAAATACCAATAAATTTACGTTTTTTATGAACGTCATTTTTACGCAACAATGCTTCATACTTTCCATAGGTAAATAACAATCATGTG
>NC_061856.1:11232729-11240229 GCF_019202785.1 Penaeus chinensis | reverse complement strand
TTGAGAACCTTTCAGGGTTCTCAAGGGTTCACCGAGCGGGGAGCCGAGACCCCCCCCCCCCCTTGGGAGTGCGAGGCGAGGCTGTCACATCGCTCAGGCCGAGGGGGGAGGGGGCAGGGAGAGAGGAACAGGTGGCGGACTCACGACATTGGCGAGGTGTGGTGTCCAGGCGGTGACCTGTGCTGGGAAGGGGGAGAGGTGGAGCGGAGGGGGGGGGGGAGGTGAGGGTGGAAAGGGGGAGAGGTGGGGGTGGGAAGGAGGAGGAAGGGGGAGAGGTGGAGCGAAGGGGGGGAGGTGAGGGTGGAAAGGGGGAGAGGAGGGGGTGGGGATGGGAAGGAGGTAGAAGGGGGAGAGGTGGGGGTGGAAGGGGGGGAGGAGGGGATGGAGGTGGGGGGGGGAGGGGGTGAGTGTGGAAAGGATGGAGAAGTGGAAGGGGTGAGTGGATAGGTATGGGAAAGGAGGTGGAGGAGATGGGTGGAGAGGAGGTGGAGGGGGTGCTGGGTTCCCATTACGAGTGTCCGAGAGAGGGTCTTCGCGCGGGGAAAAGCAGAGCGCAGCGGAGGCAATTCGCACACGAGAGCGCCTTTCACCACCGCCCGTTCTCCTGTTCCTCTTCTCTTTCTTCTCTTTGCAAGTGCCCACCATAAATCCGCGTGAGGGCGAGGAAGATACTCCGAGGGCACGATCGCCGTGACTACCCTCCCCATCCCTCCCTCTTCCTTCCCCTCCCCTCCCCCTTCCCTCCTTCTCTCTCCCCCGCCCTCTCTTCCCTCTCCTTCCTCCCTCCTTCCTCTCCCTCCTCCCTCCTCCCTCCTCCTCCCCTACTTCGCCTTCGCCTTCAGGAGCTGCTGAAGCGCCCCGATGGACCCACAGCCTCACGCCTCTTCCGTCAGAACTGGCCTCCCTTGGTCACGTTATTGATCTCGTCTCGAACTGTCGTCTTATTGGCCTCCTCGCCGCCTTCCCGAGCCTAGGCCTCATGTGCTTTCTTCCTTCTCCTCCTCCTCCTCCTCCTCTTCGTCTTCTTTCTCTTCCTCTTTGTCTTCTTTCTCTTCCTCTTTGTCTTCTTTCTCTTCCTCTTCGTCTTCTTTCTCTTCCTCTTCGTCTTCTTTCTCTTCCTCTTCGTCTTCTTTCTCTTCCTCTTCGTCTTCTTTCTCTTCCTCTTCGTCTTCTTTCTCTTCCTCTTCTTCTTCTTTCTCTTCCTCTTCGTCTTCTTTCTCTTCCTCTTCGTCTTCTTTCTCTTCCTCTTCGTCTTCTTTCTCTTCCTCTTCGTCTTCTTTCTCTTCCTCTTCGTCTTCTTTCTCTTCCTCTTCGTCTTCTTTCTCTTCCTCTTCGTCTTCTTTCTCTTCCTCTTCGTCTTCTTTCTCTTCCTCTTCGTCTTCTTTCTCTTCCTCTTCGTCTTCTTTCTCTTCCTCTTCGTCTTCTTTCTCTTCCTCTTCGTCTTCTTTCTCTTCCTCTTCGTCTTCTTTCTCTTCCTCTTCGTCTTCTTTCTCTTCCTCCTCCTCGTACTCGTAATCCCCCTTCTTCTCTTCCCCCTCCTCCTTATCCCCGCCATCATCGTAGGTCTTCCCTGTTACCTCCTTTCTTCCCGCCTCTTTCTCTTCCTCACCTCTGTTGCCTACTCCTCTTCACCTCTCTTGCCTCCACTCCCTCCTCTTCCCCTCTCTTGCTTCCTTCTCTCCCTCCTCTTCTTCACCGCCTTTGTCTTTGTCTTTGTTTATATTGGTGTATTTCTTTCTCTTTGTTGCTCTGTCCTCATGTACCCCCCCCTCCCACTCCTCTTCTCTCTCCCCTCACTTACCGACGCACACTATTTTTCATAAACAAATCTCACTTTATCGACCTACGGAATCTACGCACTCCCCCCCCCCCCCCCTCCCTTTCTTAGCGAGAAGGAAGCACCGCGTATTCCTCTCTCGCCTCTCCATCTTTTTTTTCCCTTCTCTCCCCTTCCTCTTGTTGCCTTGACAACTACGTCATTTTCTTACGCTTACGCCATGTGTGTGTGTGTGTGTGTGTGTGTGTGTGTGTGTGTGTGTGTGTGTGTGTGTGTGTGTGTGTGTGTGTGTGTGTGTGTGTGTGTGTGTGTCTGTACGTGCTCGTGTGTGTGTGTGTGTGTACGTGCTCGTGTGTGTAGTTATCCCATCTCCCGTGTTATTTCCCCGCAGTTTGCTGTTATTCCTGCCATGTCATCTCCCCCGCCCTGCCGTGTTATTGCTTCCTCGTGGCAGAAGGATTTCTGGCGCGCCGTATCATGCCACGCTGAGTCCAAGTGGGCGCTCGTTAGCATGCTGCGCTTTGCCTCGCGTTTTCGAGACGCTACAAAAAAAATAATAATAATAAAAAAAAAATAATGGCTCCCTCCTTCCCCTTGCTGCTTCTGTTGGAGGGAGAGGGGGAGGCAGGAAGAGGGAGAAAGAGAGACCGATAGAAAAACAAACTATAAGAGCAAGAGGAAAAGAGAGAGAATCTAAAAGAGAGAGAGAGAGAGAGAGAGAGAGAGAGAGAGAGAGAGAGAGAGAGAGAGAGAGAGAGAGAGAGAGAGAGAGAGAGAGAGAGAGAGAGGGAGGGAGGGAGAGAGAGCGAGCGTTCTCGAGCAGGAATCTCGGAGATCGGGAAAACAGAAACACCACAAAAGCTAATTTGCATAAACAACGTTCAAAGTACTTCAAGAAGCTGAAGCCGCGTCACCTTTTCGATGTTAAGGAAGACTAAGGAGCGAGGGGGGTGGGGTGATGTTGGGGGGGGGGACTTGTGTACTAGCATTTCGGATGGCCGGGGGGGGGGGTGGGGGGGGCTACTGTCGATTTCACTCGTGGGTGGGCGTGGGATGGGCGTGGGCGTGGGGATGAGTAGAGGCGTAGGATGATGTAGGGGTGGGATAGGGGTGGGCGTGGGGTAGGGCTGGGATTGGGGAGAAAGTTAAATCGAGGTGCGTGAACGAATGACGTCATGGCTTTGAACAGTGAGTCCTGTGGTATTGATTGAACAATTATCAAATGAAACTTTGATTTCAGTGTTCGTCTTCATTATGATTGGTTGTCTGGCATACTTTAAAATTTGTTCAAACTCTCTCCAAACACGATATAGATTTCTCTTCTATTTATATAAATGATCAACACGTCACGTCGCAGCACTGAACCGAAAATTTCAAAACACTTCAAAACAAACAAACAAATAAAAAAGACGAACATTCTCAAACACGTCAGATTAAGTATAAAAAAAAAAAACGCACACGCACCCACACGCACAATCACACGCACCCACCCACCCACACCCCCACACCTCTCTTACCTTAATACCACACTTCTAACCAACAAACAACAAGGACACGAAACAGAAAATCACAGGTTTTCACAAAGCTTATTATTCCCCGCAGACAAAGCACAAGAGAGGCGCTTGTGTCGCTTTGTCTAACGCTGCGTCGGATTAGCCTAATCACGGCCGCCGCTGACCTCCCGGGCTGGAAGGGACACACAAGGCTTCGAATTATTCAGTTATATGTTTGGTATTTCGTTTTCTGTCTGTTTCTGGTTTATTTAGTTTACTTGTAGGTATGTTTTGTGTGTGTGTGTGTGGTTTATTTCTCATTTGTTTGTTTGATGCGTTTCTGGTTTGTTTAGTTTTTTTGTATGTTTTATTGTTTTGTTTCCAGTTTATTTTTAGTTTGTTTTTATTTTTCTTTGTTTGCTTATTTATACTTTATTTCTTGGTTTTCTAATTATTTCATTATCTGTTTATTTCGGTATTTAGTTATTCTTGATTATCTGTTTATCTAGTTAGTAATTTTAGTTTATGTAGTTATATTTGTTTATCTGTTTGATTATTTGTCGATTCGTTTATCTGTGTCATTGTTTGTTGGTATATTTATTTGTGTTTATTTATTGTAGTCCTTTATTCACATATAACTCGGGATATTTACTATTTTTATTATTATTAAATTGTCAAGTGTCTCCTAGTATCATCTATGTTGATTTTCATTTATTTATTTATTTATTTATTTATTTATTTATTTATATGTTTATCCAGTTATTTGACATTCCTTGGTATTTATTATAACAATACCATTCTTGTTATTATATTGATGTGATATTATTTTTGTACAACTACCGACCATTGACTTTTTTTTTACGGAAGAAGGAAAGAAAGAAAGAAAAAAAACGAGAAAAAAACAACAGAAAATTCCTCTAACCTTGTTATGGCCGACAGTGTTGCCAACGGGTGGGTTCTGTTGTTGATTCAGTTTATATCCCTGGCGCACAATGACGTCCTTTCTCCTCCGGTTATTGGTTTTGTAGCGGCTTCCAACGGTAGCGCAGGATACGTACACCCTCCCTACTCTCCTCCCCTCCCCACCCCTCCCTTCCCCTATCTCCCCTCCTCTCCCCCTTCCCCATCTCCCCTCCTCTCCCCCCATCTCCTCACCCCTCCCATCCCCCATCTCCCCTCCCCTCCCCTCCCCTCCCCTCCCCATCTCCTCACCCCTCCCTACCCCTCCCCTCCCCTCCCCATCCTTCCTCCTGTTTGAATGATCCTATATGACAGTAGGACCTTCAGCGGCCGGGGGATTTGAACACGCCGCCGCACTTGATCGTCAATAGAGGGTGGGGTGGAGGTGGGGGGTGGAGGAGATGGGAGGGGTTGGAGGGGGGAAGGGGAGGTGGAGGGGGAGAGGGAGGGGGGAAGGGGAGGGGAGGGGGAGAGGGAGGGGGTTAGGTGGGGCGGGGGAGGTGTAAGAGGAGAATGAGAATGATGATATTAATGGTGATTATGTGATCATGATCGTGATAATGATAATCAAGAGAAGAAAGGACTTTAAAAATAATAAGAAGGCCAAGAAAAAGAAGAAGAAGAACAAGAAAGAGAAAAAGAAAAAAAGAAAGGGTCGGCTGTGAGTAACGTTCAAAAGCTCCCGAGGTTATGACACAAGCGCGAAGCTCCGAGCAAGGTCGCCAATCACCTCCGGCTTCTTCTTCTTCCTCTTCTTCCGCTTCTTCTGCTTCCTGCTTTTCTTCTTCTCCTTCCGCCTCTTCTGTTTCTTCTTCCTTCTCTTCTTAAGCCTCTTCTGCTTCCTCCTTTTCTTCTTCTCCTTCCTTCACTTCTGCTTCCTCCTTTTCTTCTTCCCCTTCCGCCTCTTCTGTTTCTTTTTCCTTTTCTTCTTCTCCTTCTTCCGCTTCTTCTGCTTCCTGCTTTTCTTCTTCTCCTTACGCCTCTTCTGTTTCTTCTTCCTTCTTTTCTTCTTCTTCTTCCTCCTCTTCTGCTTCCCCCCTCTCTTCTTCTCCTTCTTCCGCCTCTTCTGTTTCTTCCTCCTTCTCTTCTTCTCCTTCTTCCGACTATTCTGCTTCCTCCCTCTCTTCTTCTCCTTCTTCCGCCTCTTCCGCTTCCTCCTTCTTTTCTTTTCCTTCTTCCACTTCCACAATTCCTACTAATTTCTTCCCTTTTGTCTACTTCCGCCTTGTTCTTCCTCTTCATCCGTCTCTTCTCCTTCTTCCACTTTCTTCTTCTTCTCCTTCTTCTTCTTCTTCCACCATCTACTTCTCCTTCTTCATCCTTCTTCCACCTTCTTCTTCTTCTTCTTCTTCCACCTTCTTTTTCTCTCCTTCAACCTTCTTCTTTTTCTCCTTCTTCCACCTCCTCCTCCTCCTCCTCCCACATTCTTCTTCTTCTCCTCCTTCTTCTCCCACCTTCTTTTTCTTCCTCTACCTTCTTCTTCTCCTTCTTCCACCTTCTTCCTCTTCTTCTCCTTCCGCCTCCTTCTTCCTGGCGCGCGCGTCGACGTCTGAGACCTTCCGCCGGCTTGCTTTCTTTGTTTCTTTGTTATTCTCCTTCGCTTGTAGTTGTTATCGTTGCTATTGGATGCTATAGACACAAGAAACGAAGATAATATAAGAAAGTGTATGCAAATCAAGGTATGACAAAAGAAGAGAGAATTTGGAAAAGGAAACAAGAAAGAAGAAAATAATCAGATAAAATGTAAAATATATATAGAGAGAATAGGGTTAAAGAATTATCCGATAAAATTAATAATAAGGAGAAAGAGAAAGGGCTTTAAAGACCGAACCCATTCAAAAAACACGCACCAGACGTAATCACCGACCACAACCACCAACAACCGCAGTCACCAAAAAACACAATCACCAACAACCGCAATCACCAACAACTACAACCAGCAGCAACCGCAATCATTAACAACTACAACCACCAAAAACCGGAGTCACCAACAACCGCAATCACCAACAACTGCAATCACCAATAACCACAATCACCAACAACCGCAATCATCAACAACCGCAGTAACCAATAACCACAATCACCAACAACCGCAATCACCTACAACCGCAATCACTTACAACCGCAGTCACCAATAACTAAAATCACCAATTACCACAATCACCAACAATCGCAATCACCAACAACTACAACCAGCAGCAACCGCAATCACCAACAACCGCAATCACCAACAACCGCAATCACCTACAACCGCAGTCACCAATAACTAAAATCACCAATAATCACAATCACCAACAATCGCAATCACCAACAACTACAACCAGCAGCAACCGCAATCACCAACAACCGCAATCACCAACAACCGCAGTCACCAATAACCGCAATCACCAACAACAATCACATACACCTGCAATCACCAGTAACCGCAATCACCAACAACCGCAATCACTAATAACTGCAATCACCAGTAACCGCAACCACCAAAACCGGTCAATAACAAACCAAATCACCAACAACCGCAATCACCATCCCCCGGCGAGGACGTGCGTGGCCTGGCAAGAGACGGGCGCATCTGCCACATCCATTTTTCTGAAGAGAGTTTATGCAATTTGAAATTAAAGTGTTGTCAAGGGTCCTGGATCTATCTTTTTTTTTTTTTTTTTTTTTTTTAGTCTGGGGTATTTTGGGAGGGGAGGGGTTGGGGCGTTGAAGGGAGGGGGGGAGGTCTATTTAGGAATTAAACTTGAGGTTTTCTTTTACCGAAGGAGTAAAAAAAAATCTTATTTTATGTGTCTGTGTTTTTCTTTATATGCTAAGGTAAATATTTTTTCAGGTGAGGAATTCAACTTTCTTTCCATTTACTTCTCTGTTCACTTTTCTTTGTTAACTTTCATGTCAGCATTTTGCTTTTTTTTTTCTCTCTCTCTCTTTTTATGCTGATTCTCTTCTTCACTTTATTACCTTCTTACTTCCCTTTATTGTATTCTGGTTGCCCACTTTTTTCTTTCTTTCTCTCTTTCTCATTCTCCCCTTCTCTTTAACCTCTATCCCCATCCTCCACCCTTTCCACTATCTCCCCAAGCCTCTCATCCTTTCCCCTATTTCCTCTCGCCTTTCTCCCCTCCCCCCCTCTCTCTCTCTTTCCTTCCCAGATGGAAAACCGATGCAAAAAGTACCCAGAGTTTCCTTCCCCTCGCTTTCCCTTCCCTATCTCTCCTCCCTCCCTCTCCCCCCCCCTCCCCAAGGACGTGGACCTTTTAAGGGGGAGAT
>NC_061856.1:11222729-11227729 GCF_019202785.1 Penaeus chinensis | reverse complement strand
TGTTTGTTGTGCCAAGAGATGTGTCGCTGATAGCGGTATTGATGAGTGCCTCCAGTGGTGCGAAACCTCCGTCCCTGAAGGTAGGGAGGAATATCTTCCGAAGCCAGGGCTCCTTCTTCCCCTTCCCCATCCTACCCCCCTCCTCCCTCCCCATCCTCCCTCCCTCTTTCCTCCCTCCCTCTTTCCTCCTCCGCCCTTTGGACGCGCATACCCTCATTTGCCCATGCCATTCGATACACACAACATCCCCATACCCTGTAACACGCACTTGTTCTTGAACGAAGACCGGACCGAGTTTCGAAGACGCGGGGGTGGGGTGGGGATAGGAGGGGGGGTATGTGTAAGCCATCCTCGACATCTGCTGCAGGAGAGCGAGAAGTCTGCGGCCGCCCCATAGTTTCTAATAACGACCGTAATGGACAGCCACACCCTCACTCGCCCGCAGAAAGTAACTTGTTAGGGAATGCTGGTAATGGGGATCGTGGGGAAGAGAGGAGGAAGAGGAGGAGCAGGTTGTGGGAGTAATGGTGATGGAGAGAGTGAGAGGAAGAGGGATGAGAAGGGAAGAGAGGGGAAATGGAAGGAAGCGAAGAGAGAGGGAGAGGGAAAGGGAGAGGGAGAGGGAGAGGGAGAGGGAGAGGGAGAGGGAGAAAGAGAGAAAGAGAGAGACACACGCACACGCATACGCACACGCACACACACACACACACACACACACACACACACACACACACACACACACACACACACACACACACACACACACATACACACACACAGACTGGCAGACACAGACACACAGACACACATACAGACAGAGAGAGAGAAAAAAAGGAAAAAGGGAGAGAAAGAGAAAGAGAAAGCAAACACACAAAGTAAGAGGGCGATCGAACACGACAACAGAAGTCCTTGCGTTCGATTTCCTTCCCACCTTGATCCCTCACAACCACCTCTGACGCGTCCACCACTAAACAGGCAAGCAAGCACTCCCATCATGCATCCACGACCCCCCCCACCTCACCCCCGCGCGCCACCTCCCCCTCGTCTCCCCATCGACAGCAGACGTCAAGCGCTTCTCACACTCTTCAGTAGTGTCGTGTTAATCACTAACAAGAGGCGCAGCGTGACGCAGATCGCAGACATACAAGAGGAGCATTTGACAGAAGATTTTTCCTCCCTTTCTCTGCGGTACCCCGTTAGTGAGCCATTATTTAGAGGACAGAAAGCGCGCTCGTAATTAATGGCTGCGAGAGAGTAGCGGCTAACTCCCCCCCTCCCCCCTCCCTTCCCTTACTGGGCGAAGACAAACACTGCGGGAAGGGGGGGGGGGGAGGGAAAGGAGATAAGGTGGAAGGAAAGGGGGAGAAGGAGGGAAAGGGGAGTAGAGAAAGGGGAAGAAGAGGAAGGAGAAGTAGGGGAAGGGGGGAGGGGAGGAGGAGAATGAGAGAGAGGGGAAAGGAAATAAGGAAAAACAGTAAGTGAAGAAGGGAAAGGAGATGATTAGGAATTAGGTAAAAAAAAAATATTAGAATGGAAAAGAAAAGTAAAAGAGAGGAGGAACGAACAAGGAGACAAAGGGAAGAGGAGAAAGGAACGATTACAATGCGAAATAGGGACAAAGAGTAACGAAAAAAGGGAGAAAGGGAAAACAGAATATAGCTAGAAAAAACCACGAATGCAAAGCGATTAAAGCTGAACAAAACCGCAGAAAGTTAGCGAGGCGTAAAATTAGAGGAAACATTCTACACGATATTAACAGACGCGCGTTGGAAAAGTAGACGAAATTAGATAAACGGCGAATAAACAACTCGGTATTTGTTTTATTCATGTTTTCTCTTCATAAGCTCCCGCTGTCACAGTTAGCAGAGGTAAGAATATGCAAATTTCCCCCACGGGACGCCGCCTGAATAGACTTGTTAAGCGCCTAATACAGCCTGCTTTATTTCAGGCTTCGTTTAACTTTCTAGGAAAACATTTTACCGAGGGAGTCATGGCCGTTGCCTCCGTGGGCCGAGCGAGGTTGGCAGCTGCTCTTTACGGTGGGTCCAGGTGAGTCCAGGTGGGTCCAGGTGGGTCCGGACGGGTCATGACCTGCTGCAAAGGACAGTGGGTCGCGCTCTTCAAGACTCCGGTCGGGGAGACGAGAGGGCGAGGATCTAAGGAGACTTAGAAGCTAGCGAATGCCTCGTCCTCGCTGGCGGTAATGTTTAATAAGCCACTGCTTGCCATTGCCCACTGCTGAAGTAAGCTTTGTTTACCTCGTCGCGAAAGACAATGGAGATGTTGACCACTGAGAGAAACGCTTTGAAAAAGGGCGGGTGATGAAACCGCTAGAAGGCTGCTGCTCCGACATTATATTGTATAAACACGATTGGGTGTGTTTGTAAATAAAACTGGAGAGGGAATGGGGGTCGTTGCTGACAGAGGAGGAGGAGGAGGAGGAGGGAGAAGAGGAGGAGGAGGAGGAGGAGGAGGAGGAGGAGGAGGAGGAGGAGGAGGAGGAGGAGGAGGAGGAGGAGGAGGTGGAGGAGGAGGAGGAGGAGGAGAACAAAAAGAAAGAAAGAAAGAAGCTCGAACCAGAGTCAGCCGTCTTTCCCAGCGACTCGAACCGCCGGGCTTTCCCAGGACCCGCGCCCATCCGCGAACACTCTCCTCCCTCTCTATCTCTCTCTCTCTCTTTCTTTCTTCCTCTCTCTCTCTCTTTCTCCCTCTCTCCCTTCCTCCCTCTCTCGCTCTCCCTTCCTCCCTCTCTCCTTCCTTCCTTCCTTTCTTCTTTCCTCCCTCCCTCTCTCTCTCTCTCTCTCTCTCTCTCTCTCTCTCTCTCTCTCTCTCTCTCTCTCTCTCTCTCTCTCTCTCTCCCTCTCCCTCTTCCTCTCCTTCTCCCCCTCTCCCTCTCCCTCCCCCTCCCCCTCCCCCTCCCCCTCTCCCTCCCCCTCTCCCTCTCCCTCCCCCCCTCCTCTCCCCCTCCCTCCCTCCATCCCTCCTCTCCCCTTCCCTCTCTCTCTTTCCGTTCACGCCCACGAAGCAGCGATAGGATAATTCGTGTAGGATCTGCGAGGAAACTCCGAGACCGGGGGAAGCTTTGCCTTGAGCTGTGGTGCCGCCTCGATGGCCCGGATGAAGGGTGGAGGGAAGTCAGCTGAGAGGGGAAAAACGGAGGATATTATTTTTCCCTTCTTGCGTAGGTGAATTATGATGACTCGCTTGTTTTATGTTATTTTTGTTCCAATTTTTTGTATTGATGAATTATGATGACTAGCTTGTTTATGTTTTTTTTTTATTTATTTATTTTTTTTATTAATGGATTATAATGATGATTGCATGTTTAGGTGTTCATTGTGTCTCGTGTTTATTGGTCATTGCTAAATATACTTACATTTGCATAAACACTCGCCTGTGTGTAGGACTGTAGGAATGCATAAGATGTACTTAGATGCTTACTTGAGAAAAAAAAAAAATATGAATATTATTTGTCCCTATTTTTATTCATAAACAATAATTAATCTATACATTTCTATGTTTATTTAAATGTGCTTATGATTATGTGTTGATTTATCTTCGTATATTTTGACCATTGCTGTTCATACTGCCTTCATTTGCATATACATGTCTGAGCTCCGTCGCCTGTGTGTAGTAATGCAGTAATGTATAAAGGATGTATTTATAAACTCGCTTACCTATTCAGCGGAGAAGCCACGGCGTTAATTGCAAAAGTTGCATAAATGTTGTTGTTTACGTTTTATTGCAATGTCGACAATGAATGTTTTATTAACTTTCTGCAGAAACTAATTAGCAAGCCAGTTATAGCTCTACGAAACTCATTATAATTACGACTGTGTTCGTTTCCCTCCAAATTTAACGTTGTGGGATAACGAATTTCCCTTTGTTTTCACTTAACATTTTCGCGTATTTTTTGGTCTATAATTGTACATGAATGTGACTGGTGAGAAGGTTTCAATTTCTGTTAATTTCTGGCGCCTGTGTGATCCGATTTTCATCTTGGGAATCGACGCCAAGAAAATGATAATTATTTCGCTTCAGTTGCCGGTTTTGCTATTAATGGGGAGGCGCGTAATGTCATTAGCGGGTTGTCATGTATTGCTAATTTTGGAAAGAGAAGGAGGAGTAAGAGCAGAAGAGAAGAGGGAGGAGGAGGAGGAGGAGGAAGAGGAGGAGGAGGAGGAGGAGGAGGAGGAGGAGGAGGAGGAGGAGGAGGAGGAGGAGGAGGAGGAGGAGGAGGAGGAGGAGGAGGAGGAGGAGGAGGAGGAAGAGAGGTTAAAAGAGAAGGAGAAGAAAAAGGAGGAGGTATGAAAGAGAAATAGAAGTAGGAAAACAAGGAAAAGTAGGAAAATATTGAAAATGAGGGAGGAGGGGAAGAAGGAACAAAAGGAAAAGGAGGAAAAGAATGAGAATGGGGGAGGAGGGAAAGGAGGAAGAGATGAAGAAGAAGAATGAAAAGGAAAAGGAGAAAAATATGAGGGGTGTGATGATGAAGACGAAGATGGTACAAGATGAGGAATGATAAGAAAAAAAAACACAAGAAAAACAAATAATAATAATAATAATAATAATAATAATAATAATGATAATAATGATAAGAAGAAGAAGAAGGTGGAGAGGGGAGAGGGAGAAGGAGAAGAAGAAAATAAGAAAAAGATAATGAGGAAGCGAAAAGAGAAAGTGGAAGGTGAGGAAGAGGAGGGTAAGAAGGAGAAGGAGAAAAAGGAAGAGGAGGAGAAGGAGGAGGAGGAGAAGGAGAAGGAAGAGGAAAAGGAAGAGGAGGAGAAGGAGGAGGAGAAGGAGGAGGAGAAGGAGGAGGAGAAGTAGGAGGAGAAGTAGGAGAAGGAGGAGGAGGAGGAGGAGAAGGAGGAGGAGAAGGAGGAGGAGGAGGAGGAGGAGGAGGAGGAGGAGGAGGAGGAGGAGGAGGAGGAGGAGGAGGAGGAGGAGGAGAAGGAGAAGGAGGAGGAGGAGGAGGAGGAGGAGGAGGAGGAGGAGGAGGA
>NC_061856.1:11200229-11207729 GCF_019202785.1 Penaeus chinensis | reverse complement strand
GAGTAATCCTCTGCACTCTCTCACCTGCCCGCCCCGCGATCGACTTTCACGATAGGAGCGTAGAAGAGAGTTAAGCGAGAGATAAGAGACAAGCCACGGGGGATTTGTAAGGGAAGAACGGCGATCGTGCGGAGCGGTTGGGTAACAGGTGACGCCGAGGGATAGGGGGGGGGATGGGATAGGATGACGATGACGCGGAGAAGGAGAGAAGCCCCGAGGAGTGGGAGGGACGGCAGGAGAGGGCGTGCGTGTGCGTGAGGATGGCTTCTGTCTGCCCCTAGAGATTAGGGACTTAGGATCATCTGCTCGACCTCCCGTATGCCTTAAGATCTCCCCATTCGATCTCCATTCGACTTCAATCTCTCGCAAGCTTCCTCCTCCCCCACGGCACATCAACATAGTTAAACTTCCACAGCCAACATGACACCACACTACACAATATGACTCAAGAAAAACCATCTAACTTGCGATCAATGTAAAAAGAGATGTTAATCAGCAGATGTCATCCGAGCGTCTCAGGTCCCGCGTGTCAGGTCAACCAAATGCTAAGGAGATCGCGCGCGTGCCGTCCAGGTGTCGCCGAAGCTCAGATTTCGGGAGGAGATATCGTACAAATGTTTTCTAAGGAGGAGGATGGGGATGGGGAGAAGGGAGTAAGAGGAAGATGAGAAGGAGGAGGAGGAGAAGAAAAGGAGACGAAGAGGGGGAAGGAGAAGGAGAAGAAGAAGGAGGAGAAGGAGGGAGGAATAAGAGGAAGGAGATATTAGGGGAAATGGAGTAAGAGGAGGAGGGGAGGAAGAAGAAAAGGAAGAAGAGGAGGAGGAGGAGGTGGGGGAGAAGCAGTGGTCCAAGCGCCTCCCTTAGGCGGTTGTCCGATATAACGAGGAAACTAGATTTTTTTACCCCATTTCCCATCAAATTCTGGCGGCTACTTTACACTATAAGCTAAAGATAGCTAGTTTCCCGTTCGCTTCTTTTTTTCTTCTTAGTTTATTTCTGTGTCAGTTTTCTGGTCTAAAATAGCCATTTTATTATCCATAAATCGTATTTTTATATACCGGAATTCTGCACGGCTGTTGAGACCCTAGACCGTTTCTCTTATTGGATTAACTAAAAGCAATCTAACTTTCACGGACTACCCAGCTTGAAGGGCTTTTGTAAGGTCATTTACGAGGTCATTATAGGTCGCTCAGAGGCAGCTGACCTCTTGACCTGATGCGAGACATTAATTGCTAATAGGCCACGAATCGAGGGAGGTGAAGCTTTTCTCAATGGGATATATGTTCCTAACAATGTTTAAGTTTAATTTTGCTGTTTTATTCCTCGTCTGCAATTGTAGAAGCTATAATGGATGCATTATATTTCAGAGGTATACTTTCTGTAGCATATCTTGAGTGTAAATATATGAACAATGCAAAGAAGGAAAAAATTGAAGCCTAGATTACATAAAATTTAGTAAAATGATTCCCCGTCACCCCTGACCTGCTGGAAGGCATCCTGATAACATCACCGTTATCCTTATCAGCTGTATATTTATCCTCTGCTTTTTTGTCCAAGAGTCACTGTTCATGTAAATGAGACAAGGAGACAGTGACCGAGTGAAGGATTTGACTTGCTAGAGGGGTAAGATGGTTGGATATGGGTGAATGGGCGGGGAGGGCATTTGGTGGGGGAGAGGGGAATGGGGGGGAGAAGCCACGAATCCTCACGTGGAGACGATGCGTCAGAGGATGTACGGGAAGGACGCCCCGCCAGACAATGGAGATTTGTGTGATAATCCTATGATATATATCCTGGAGATGGAGATCTGAGATGCCTCCTTTGGGTACGTAGCGGCGCTGTACACTTACGCTGGTTCAGACGGACAAATGGGCGGATAAGCAGGTAGGTAGACAGGCATGCAGATGAGTAGGGCCTAAGCAGGAAGGCAGGCAGGCAGGCAGGCAGGCAGGCAGGCAGGCAGGCAGGCAGGCAGGCAGGCAGGCAGGCAGGCAGGCGGGCAGGCAGGCAGGCAGGCGGGCAGGCAGGCAGGCGGGCAGGCAGGTAGACAAACAGACAGACAGACAGACAGAGACAGAAAGACTCATCCTACATACAGACAGCTAAATGAATATAGCATCAGCCCAGACGAACCATAAAGGAAACAGCCAGGTAATTACTTAACCGCCATCTTGGTATCCTGTGAGAAGTCGTTACCCTCAACGCGCAGACGTCCATAACCTAGACGATGCGAGAAAACTGCGCGTGTGATCTGTGGCAGAGAGACCGAGCTAGAGGAAGATGCGCTCGCTTATTCATTCGTTCGTTCATTCATTCATTAATTCGCTCATGTACTCATTCACCCATTCAATCACTCATGTACTCATCCATCCACCACATTCATGTACTCATCCATCCACCACACTCATTCACTCACTCATGTACTCATTCATCCATCACACTCACTCACTCACTCACTCACTCACTCACTCACTCACTCACTCACTCACTCACTCACTCACTTACTCACTCACTCACTCACTCACTCACTCGCATTCGTCTGCTGCCTGAAGGCTAAAACGAGGGGAAGGAGTTAGAAGGGGGAAATGAGATTCAGGGGGGGAAAGGGAGGGCGCAGAAATGATTGGACGGGCGTAGAAGGGGGAAAGGAGGCGAGGGAGGAGTATTTGGAAGGGAGAAGGGAGATTAAGAAGGAGGGAGATGAAAGGCAAAGATGGGAGATGAAGGAGGAGAGAGATTCAGAAGAAGGGGGGAGAGGAAGGAGAAGGGGGTTTAAAGAGAAGGAAAGAGATTCGGAGGAAGGAGGGAAATGAAGACGATGAAGAGAGATGAAAGGAAAAGAGGGAAATGAAGGTGAAGGAGGGGAATGAACGAGAAGGAGGGAAATGAAGACGAAGGAGGGGGATGGATGGGGAAGAGGGAACAGGTGAATGAAGAGAAGGAGAGACAAGGCGTGGGGAGGGAAGCATGAATGCAGTACAGGAAGGGAATCACAAGGTGCTCCTGAGAAAAACGGTTAAGAAAACAAATTAGTGCGATGCGCGGGGTGGGTAGGCAAGGGCGGGGGTAGGGAGTCCTGAAGGAGCGACTATGGCATAAAGAACAAGGTTGTTCGGGGTAATTTTACGGGGTAAGGGGGAAGGGGAGGGGAGGGGAGGGAGAAGGGGTAAATTGCAAAACGTTTTAGAGGAAATGATGTGAAAAAGACTTTAAACCTGTAACACACTATATATTCGTGGCATTACCATCGCAAGGTATCTTTTTTTCCTTAATCGAGATTTAAAGGCGCCGCTGGTCTAAAATTCAGATCCGTTTCGATGAGAAGATTCCGGCAACGGAAGCGGTTCAATGGGGCCAATTAGAAGCAAATTTCCTCTCCCCCGTTTGGCCATAATGAGGAATGGCCCTTCCTGCCCGGGGCGCGAGGAAACGGCGCCGGGAGGATTGCGTCTCCGGATGATATCCTTCATCATGTGTATTTTTGTGGCAGTTTCCCGGGTCAAGTAAGGCGCTGGTGGTCAGCCAGTCAGTCTGTCTGTTAGTCATTTACTCACTCATTCATGGTTCTCCCCTTCTTTCATGGTCCTGCCGAGCTACCTGGCTATGAGGGCCTCGACAGATGAAACCCCATGTGACACCCGCGGCGGGCACAGGTGACCGTCGGAACCCGCGGGTGATGGACGGGCGCCGTGTGCTTTTTGGCGTGACACTCGGCGGCCCGGCTTTGTCCGCGGCGGCGCGAGCTAACCGTCCGTCTCGGCTGCGGAATGTTTTGTTGGAGGGGGTCAGAGGGAGAGGGAGTGTGTTTATGTTTATATGGCTGTGTGGATGCACGCACACACACACACACACACACACACACACACACACACACACACACACACACACACACACACACACACACACACACACACACAGTGGGAAAGGGCGAAGAGAGAGGGAAGGTGGGGGAAATTGAGAGAGGGAAATAGAGGAGGAGGCCAGTTATATGAAGCCACCAGCGTTTCTCGACGGGCGAGTGAGCGTATGTTGCGCAAGTCCCTTCTCGGAAACCTGTGTGTGAACTTTCCCTCCTCCTGCCTCCTCGTAGCCTCTCTTTCTCCCGCCCGCCTCTCTTCCGTCCTTTCCCAACATAGGGAGCGGTTATCCTAGTCCGCCTCCGCCCTCCCACCATTACTCGAAAATTCCCATAAGGGTTACTTAATCACTTAATAGGCCAGATATTTGCCCGACAAATGGACACGAAGGCGAATGGGTTTATGGTTTTGCCGTAACGGTTGTGGAGGCGTTTAGTCTGTCGTCATTGGGCGGTGGTTGCGGCAGTCGGGCGTCCAGCCCCCTATCGCCCTCCGCACTCGCACCCAGACGGCTTACTCCCTCAGTAGACCCACGTTTTGCTTTCCCCGTCTGTCCAGCCCGCCCGTGGCCCCAGCCGAAAACCCTCTCCGGTGATATCCCTGATGAACCGTATTCATTGCGACAAATGTAGAAGAAAAAGCATGAATGAGAATGAATTATCTTCGCAATAAAAGAGGTGTAATTAACCGATTATATGTTCGTCAGAAATACAGCGTATTGGGAAGATATTCTCATTCTCTTGAAGGAGCGCCCCTCGGCCGTCGCCAGAACGACCTGCCGAGAACCTGTCATTCCCGAGTCAGTGGAAAAGCGGCTGGCGGTGGGATATAGCATTTCCGTTGACATTCTCGCCGACCTTTTTAGGCTTATTGGTACTCACTGCAGCCGAGGATTATCAACCTTAACGACGTATCCCCGACAAGCAGGTGAATATTGGCCCTCGTGGAGTGGCGAGAAAATTTCCCTCTTTATTGATCTTGCTTTTCCTCTCCCCTCTCTCCCTTAGCGACGGTTTATCGTTCGGGAAAGTTGGTGCGCGCGCGGGTCGCTGCGTCCGCGGTAAAACATGGCCGGTGACAACATCCTCTGCGCGGGGCCAGGGTCCAGGAGGCTTCGTCTGGCCAGCGCTCCGTGCAGCTTTATACTTTCACTTTGGGCCTCGTGTGGGCATTGGCTTGCAGAAGCTCTGGCTGTGGCCTCATCGCGCCCTCTCTCTCTCTCTCTCTCTCTCTTCTCTCTTCTCTCTCTCTCTCTCTTTTCTTTTCTCTCTTTTCTCTCTCTCTCTCTTCTCTCTCTCTCTCCTTTTTCTTTTTCTCTCTCTCTCTTCTCTCTCTCTCTTTCTCTCTCTCTTTTCTCTCTCTTTTATAATATATTTATATATATATAATTTATCTATATATTATGTAATATTTATATACATAATACAAATTTAATCATCTTACATCATACTTTTAATTATTAATCATATCATCATCATACATACATCATACAACAACATACAACATACAACATACATAATAATACTACATAATACATACATACATAAAACACACACACACATGAAACACACAAACAAATATTGTGTTTTTTGTGTGTGGGGGGGCAGCGTGTTTGATGAATGTATTCGATAGGAAATTTTTGGGCTGAGTAGCGTTTATGTCAGTTTTTTTTCCTGAACTTTCCCGATAATGCCCGACGCCAAAGTTTTTATCACGGGAGCGGAAAGGTTTCCAGAAATCGCCCAGAGCGCCTCGCTTTATTCAGAGGTGGTCTTGGTCTTTAAAACAGAGTTTGAATTGCTTCATCATCCTCGCCGCGCAGACATTTCCCTCCCTTCTTCCCTCGTCCCCCCTTCGCTCCTTGAATTATTTTATTTGTACTGCATCTTTTTTAGGAAGCGGGTTTTTACTTGGGGGAAACATAAAGACAACGGCAAAACTCTACCGCGTTGATTCTAGGCAGAAGAATCCATTATATCTAACTAGATTTTTTTGGTGACCGTAAGGGGCACGATCAATTTTTAATTTTTATGTGGAAAAAAGTTGTGTTTGTCCTTTTACTTTTTCCTTTTTTGAAAGGCAAAAACCTTCTCTCTCTCTCTCTCTCTCTCCTCTCTCTTTTTCTCTCCCCTCTCTCTCTCTCTATTTTTTTCTCTTTTTTCTCTCTTCTCTTCTTTCTCTCTCTCTCTTCCTCTTTTTCTCTCTTCCTTCTCTCTCTCTCTCTTTCTCTCTCTCTCTCTCTCTTTTTCTTTTTCCTCTTTTTCTTTCTCTCTCTCTCTTTTCTCTTCTCTTTTTCTTCTTTTTCTCTCTCTCTTTTTTCTCTCCTCTCTCTCTCTTCTCTTTCTCTCTCTCTCTCTTCTTTTTTTCCCCCTCTCTCTCTTTTTTCTCTCTCTCTCTTTTTCTCCCCCTCTCTTCTTCTCTCTCTTTCTCTTCTCTTTTCTCTTCTCTTCTCCCCCTCTTCTCTCTCTCCCCCTCTTTTCCCCCTTTTCTTCTCTCTCTCTCTCTCTTTTTTTCCTCCCCCTTTTCCCCTTCCCCTTCCCTTTTCCCTCCTCACTCCTCCCTTCCCCTCTCCCTCCCCTTTTCCCTCTTCCTTTTCCCTCCCTTTCCCTCCTCCCTCCCTTCCCCCTTTCCCCCCCCTTCCCCTTTTCCTTTCCCTCCCCCCCTCCCTCCCTCCCCCTCCCTTTCCTTTTCCCTTCCCCTCCCCCCTTTTTCCCCTCCCCCCTCCCTTCTCCCCTCCATCCCTCCCTGCTCCCCTTCCCCCCTTCCCCCCTCACTTTTCGCGTTCCTTCCCCCCCCCCCTTTCCCCTTTCCCCTCTCCCCCGTCCCCTTCCCCTTTCCCCTTTCCCCCACTCCCCCTCCCTTCCCTTTTCCCCCTCCCCTCCCCCCTTCCCCCCTCTCTCCCCCCCCCCCCCTTTCCCCCCTCCCGCCCCCCTTCACTAATAGCGTAGCCTCTTACCCCGAAACGGCAGGGGCGGGATCTTCGTTTTCAAAATACAGCGTCACCTGCCCCCGAGTGTCAGTGTCACGTGTCTCATTCGTGACAGGAAAAAACCTACGTAAGGGGAGTAGGTGCATGCTATTTGTTCCGCTTTTACATGTGGCACTGAGCACCGGCGGCGGGAGGGGTTACGGGGGTTCTTACAGCGACCCTTTCCCCGGCGCTAAAAACGCCTGGGGACGATCGCTTGTCGACAGTCGTTTTTTTTTTGTCTTCGTGTATTTTTCGGCGCTCGAAAATTCCAGTTCATTTTCGCTCGTCTATAACGTTTGGATTTATTCGTCTATAAGGTTGGATTCAGTCGTCTGTATTCTCTAGGGACATATTGATGCCCCAAATTATGGCTTTTGAATATGGAATTATGTCGATTGATGTCTTGATGACGGTTTTTTGGCCAATGGCTAATATAGGCTGTCGCGAATGTTCATTTGCATTTTCTGGGTCAGGGATGTGTGGGTCCAGGTTGATGAGGGTCTTATGTGTACAATATGTTTTATATAAAAGTTGGTGTGTGTGTGTTTTATATATTACATAATATACATACTTATATATAATTTTTAATTAAATATTTTATATATATATATATATTATATATATATTAAAATATATATATATATATTAAGAGAAAAGGAGAGGAGAGAGGGG
>NC_061856.1:11157729-11195229 GCF_019202785.1 Penaeus chinensis | reverse complement strand
TGCACATACATATAAATACCAACACGAATACGCAAATGCAGACGTACATGAAGATGAGGGTGAGGAGAGGGAGAAGGAAGGGTAAAGAACAAGGAAAAGAAGGAGAGAATAAGGGATAGAAGAGGAGAAGAAGGAAAAGAAAGGAAGGAAAAAGGAAAAGAAGGATAGGAAGAAGGAAAAGCAGGGAAGGAAGAAGGAAAAGCAGGGTAGGAAGAAGGAAAAGAAGGGTAGGAAGAAGGAAAAGAAAGAGAAAAGGAAAAGAGAGAGAGAGAGAGAGAGAGAGAGAGAGAGAGAGAGAGAGAGAGAGAGAGAGAGAGAGAGAGAGAGAGAGAGAGAGAGAGAGAGAGAGAGAGTTTTATATAAGTGTGTTTGAAAACAGCGTGTGGTGTTTATGCTTGTTAGGGCGCCTGTTATCATAAGAAACAGTCGGTGTTTGTACAGGCCTCGTCTCAAATGCTCTTCGTCCGTTACAGGAAAAACAAACATAAAGAATTAGGAAACACAAAATCTATGCGCCGTCCACTCTTCCCGGCCGTTGCGTTTAACCCGATGCTTTCTTGTTGCAATCATGCCATTTGGGTTATTTCCTGTTCTTTATTTGTTTTTCCTTTGAAAGAGTCGGTGTCTCTGCCTCGGGTCATTCATTAACACCCGATACGCTACCGTTTTACTCGTAACGAATACACAAACACACAAGCACACAACAAACAAGTGAACACATGCACAAACACACAAACGTATTAACACAAACATTCAAATTCACAAACGTACTAACACAAACACACAAATTCACAAACACTTAAATGTACTAACATAAACAAATGCACAAACACAAACGTACTAATACAAATGCACAAATACATACACAAAAACGTACAGACACACAAACGTACAGACAAGAACACAGATGCACAAACACACAAACGTACAAACACACACCGGAAGGGAGGCGCCAGTTTTTGCGGTGGAGTTGGCCCGAGGAACCTTGTGTGGAGGACGTGCCCCCCACCCGCCACTTACCTGCCGCGGCGAGCAATTAAGGACTACAGGTGCGCTCCGTCTGTGTCCCGCCGGCCCCTCTCATTAAGGATACTCAGGAGCGCTACTGCCCTTGCTGACGTGTCTTTTTGCTTGAGGTCTGATGGCAAATTCTTCGCGGGTCCGTTTCGCTTCGCCTCTGAGGGAGAAGGGGCGTTGGGAGTATAGGCCCGTGTTGAAAGGTTGAAAAGTTGGTATAGATATAGGCCTATCTTGACCGTCTGAGATATAGAGAGGCTTACATTGACCCGACGAGAGAGTAGGCTAGGTAAGTGAATGAGGCCGTGGGTTGCACGGTTAAATGCCAGTCAACTTCTGACCTTGTGTAAGAATATCTACGCCCATGCTGTGCACTGCCATGTGATACCCAAGTCCGGTATTCTACGTGTACTTCGGGCGCGTGGGTGTGGGAGTGACGCATACGTGTCTTGTAAACCTGTAATCACATCATCTTAGGCCCGGAAGGTTGCTTACACCTCCCCCCCTCCAACACCCCAAACCATACCCCCCACTAACCTCCCTACCCACTACCCTCCTTCCTCCCTCCCTCCCTCCCCACGGTGAAATCCGGAGATATATTTTTTTTTTTTTTTTTTTTTTTTTTTTGTGGTGGTTTATCTAAGTTCTTCCTGCTTCCGCCATAGCAGCTCTCAGCAGGTTAGAGGTTTATTCTAGTCTTCAACGGAATCTATTTTTTAGAGGTTGTGAAAACAGGTGTGTGTGTGTGTGTGTGTGTGTGTGTGTGTGTGTGTGTGTGTGTGTGTGTGTGTGTGTGTGTGTGATATATATATATATATATATATACACACACACATATATATTTATACACACATACATATTTACATATATACACATACATATACATATACATACATAAATACATATATATAGACCTATTTATCAGCTGACCTGTTTACGTGATGATATAATAGATTCCCTTCGAAGCAGACACGACAGGTTAATAACAGGCCTTTGGGAGGATTCCTAAGATGACGTTTGATGGTTGTGAAGAACGGTAATGCTAACCGCATTTCTTAAAAGCAAAGGCGCGCTCGCCGTATGGACGCGCCGTCGGCCCTTCAGGGAAATGGCTAACGGAGGAATCTTCAAGTGATGTATTACATACAGTAACTAGGTCTGTACGTATGTATATATGTAAGCACACACACACACACACACACACACACACACACACACACACACACACACACACACACACACACACACACACACACACACACACACACACAAGCTTATCTATCTATCTATCTATATATATATATATAGGTATATAGATATAGATATATATATACAAATATGCATATATATATGTGTGTGTTTGCTTGTGTGTGTGTGAGTTTGTTTGTTTACTTATATGGATATGTACAGACCTAGTTTCTGTATGTATATCTTCTTGCGAGATAAAATCCATTTTTGGGGGGTTCTCATCATACTGACAAGCCATACTCCATCACCATTCCCCCTACTTGTAAACCGACATAATATGCTTCCTGGCCGCACATTAGCACGTATTAACATAACCCCTCCACACACCGCACCCTCCTCTGCCAACCCTTCTGTTGCCTCCCGTGAATCGCGCTTTCCCATACGCCATCGCGCAGCCGCAACACACACCGCACTGGACGTTATTAGGCAGTGGCACATCGTCGCCGTCACGTGAGGGGATGGCACTGGGGACGGATGGGCGGGCGGTGAAGATGGGCGGGTGGGGCGCGGTGGATAGGTGGAAGGAGTGGAGGCGGAGGGAGCAAGGAAGGATCGGAGGGAGGAGTGGTGGAAAGGGTGTGGGGGAAGGGAGGGCCCGGGGAAAGGGTGGGGGGGAAGGGAGGACCCAGGGGAAGGGTGGGGGGAAAGGGAGGACCCGGAGGAAGGGTGGGGGAAAGGGAGGACCGGTCGTGGGGAGAAGGGAGGGCCCGGGGGAAGGGTGGAGGGAAAGGAAGGACCCAGGGGAAGGGTTGGGGGAAAAGGAGGACCCGGGGGAAGGGTGGCGAGGTTCTGTATGAATATTCAGATACTCATTCTAATAGACCCTTTATGATTTCTGCTCGAGTGAAACCCATAATACAACTTAGATATTATGGCACTCATGGACACGCAGGCCTATACTTCAACGACGAACACAAACGCAGTAACGTGTGCACATTTAACACGTATTACCAGAATCAAACAGAATTCTGTGGGATCAAATCTGCTGATGCCTGTTTGATTCCGTGCGTGAACATATAATGCTACCGTTTCCTCTTTTGACTGATCTTCCAGGTAGAGTGCAAGATCCCTCGGGCGTCTTCTGTACATGCCATAATAGTTAATCCAATATTAATGTTTAAGCCAGATCTCTTAATGTGCATGTGCAGTGGCAGCATCCAAGATTAAATTTAATTCACCTCCGGACCAGGCTTTACTTTTGAGCTCAACTCTTAATGCTACACATGCGCAGAACGAGTTAGTTAATCCCACCTATCATATGTTGATATGTTATGATGTCATCAACTCCATAGAAAGGATAGAGTTGAGTTGCCATTAATATCTATAATAAGGAATACCGAAACAAATTCTGATGTGAAAATTCATCAATATATATTTTTATAAGTTATAAGTGAGATATTCAAACTGCAGATATGTGTATATGTATATTGTTTCCTCTGTAGCAAACTTTTCCTTATCGACATATATAATGTGTGTATAATATGTAACTTGTAGAGGGTGAATGTTAATTGCCATTACACAGATAACCACTTTTTCATGTAGAACAGCAGATTTACCGATAATCGCATTGATTCGTGCACCTGGCAGTGTATCTTGCATCTTCTGTGCAAGTACTGTAGATTTGGATTAACTTTAATGACGTGCACAGAAGGTGCCTTTAGTTTACGCATGTTGCGGTCGTTTTTTTTTTTTTTTTTTTTTTTTTTTTTTTTTTTTTTTTTTTTTTTTTTTTTTTTTTTCTCTCTCTCTCTCTCTCTCTCTCTCTCTCTTTTCAAGAATTAAATCAATGTAGCATACCATGTCTTTTTTTTTTCTTTCTTTTTTTTTTAGGAGCGGAGGTTAGGTTAGGTTGATTTTTTGCTTCTTGTTTAACTTTGACATTACCATGTTACAATGGCTTTACCTTTCATAGCACATAACATCCTAAGCTCTGATTTTTCTTTTGTATTTTTATCGTATTAACATAACTCAAGCCACTCACATGTCATGCGGTTATTCACTCGCTGCACTTTGTCTGTTCTTCTTTGTATAAAGGGTATATAAACTATTTAGTATAATCGTATGGTGTTACATCACGGGTGATGTAATAACTACTTTAAGTGACCACCGACACACGTGGTGCTGCTTGTAATACCGTTCTTGAGGTTGTCTGGATGATGAAGTGTCAAAAGATATACTTCCTCCCAGTGTATGCGACGAGATCTTAGTTTAAAAACTATCGTATTGTGGTCTCTTTTTGGTCTTGTTTGTATACATAGTCATTTCTATTAGTGTGTGTGTGTGTGTGTGTGTATGTGTGTGTGTGTGTGTGTGTGTGTGCGCTCGCGCGTGCGTGAAATTTTGTGGTAAGGTATGTCGAATCTGAAAGTCAGTTTGCTCACGTTACCCCTTTACTTTTCCCAACAGAGACGGCAGACTACGTGTGGGAGACGAAATCATCAACGTCAACGGTCGACGTCTGCGCGGCGTCACCCTGGAAGAAGCGCGTCGCATTCTGCGGCATACGCCCACGGAGGTTGACGTAGTTGTGGCTCGGGACCCCGACGCCCCCGCCCACGAGTCTCTCTACTCGGACCTGGACGTGACCTCCATGACCAGCGGGCGAGTGGACTCCAGAGTGGAGACGCGCGTGGACTCTAGGGTGGACAGCGTGGCCGACGACGACGACGCCTCTCTGGACGCCCTGCACCACCCGCACCATCACTACCATTCGCACGCCTTCCACCACGTGTGCCACCACGACCACGGTCACAGAGAAGAGGACGAGGACGAGGACGAGGAAGACGATGACTTAGAGAGAGACGAGCCTCGAGAAGACGACCCTCTCAATATGCGTGACTTGGGCCGCCACCTGGAGTCCTGCCGCAGCCAACGGGCCTGTCACCGCGATCTCCCCGAGCTCCCGCCCAGCGTCAGCAGCACCCGCGAGCTTCCCGAGGAGCCAGGGAGCGCGCGCGACTTCCACCACTGCTGCGAGCACGAGGCGAGGACCTACAACTCGTGTGATTCGCGGGGAGCTACCAGGGAGCCAAGGGACCCCAGGAAGCGGCGGCGGTTGGATTCGCTCCGAGAGGAGGGTGTTGTCACCGCCGTTATGGTCCGCACTGTGTCCGACTCTTCTTCGGGTGAGAGCCACAGACCAGTCATCAGCCTGGGTGTGACGAAGGGCTTATACGGTCTTCTTTCTGCTTACATTTCATTCCTAGTTTATTCATTGTTTATATATACAAATGTTGCCCTATATATAAGGGGTTGTATCAAACCACAACAGTTATGACTGATATTCCCTTGATCTTACAGCAGGAGAAGAAGAGCCTCGTCGGTTGTTACCTCTCATCGAGGACGGCGTTTTTGATGAGCGTCCGTCTTCTCAGGCCTCGCAAGTCTCGGCTAGGACAGTTACTTCCATGGCGTCTGTCGCATCTGTTCATGGCACTGGTCTCACTGCCATGTCCAGACAGGTAAGAAGCCTTTCAGTCTAGAAGTTGCTAAAACACGTCCAACTTAGTGTACAGCATACAAGAGAGCAGTGCATGATAAAATGTTTTTGAATATTTGTTTTCATTGTATAGGTTGTATAGCTGTTGGTTTTACCCTTGATCTCCCTTCAGTTGCACTGCATAATGCAGAATATACATAGCAAAAAAGAATGTAAATACTACAAGTAACCAATAAACAATTCTTTACAAAATCTTACTTCTCAACAGGTATCCCAGAGGTCACACAGGCCGTCATCCACATCTACACTGCCTCGAAGACCAAAGTCCCTCAACCTCTCCTTCCACACAGTTCTCTTTGAAAAGGGCCATGGCAAGAAGGGGCTTGGATTCTCTATTGTAGGAGGAAGGGACTCTCCCAAAGGGAACATTGGGATCTTCGTAAAGACAATCTTCCCAAGTGGTCAAGCAGCGGAAGAAGGAACACTTAAAGAAGGTATGGCTTCTTCAATAAAATTACAGGTTGATGTATGCATATAAGCCTTAAGGGATCATTAGGGTGAATTTCAGATTCAGGTAAATGATACTTGCATAACTTTCTATGGGTTTAAACTCTAATTAACTAACTCATCATACTTAGTGGTGGTACAAGCAAGCTGAATAAGACTGAATAAGTAAACCTTTCTTCTTTCTTTCAGGGGATGAGATTTTTGCAGTGAATGGAGAGAGCTTGGCAGGGGCAAGTCATGCAGAAGCCATTGCCATGTTCAAAGCCATCCGCACTGGCAAAGTCGTGCTGCATGTGGGCCGTCGTGCAACTTCAAAGAAAAGGTTAGTGGGTAAGATTTTCCCCAAGATATAAACAGTGAATAGGTTTGAGGAAAACTAATATATGTGTATCAGTTATATTACAAAATATACAAAGCTTTGCTTTCCATGGCTTCCTAGAATGGAGAACATTCTTATGCCAGAATTTAGGATCTTCAAATATTTAGGGTATATCCATTTAAATGCATATGGTAACAAACTTATTATATATTCAGTCCTACAAATAAATAATCAAAACGTTTTATTTTTCCTCAGAGCCCACAAGACTAAGTCTTTTGATGACCTTGATAAATTTGAAGAATGAGGATGAACTGCCTGAGGATCTGAAGACATAACAGACGCCAGATGTTGCTGAAGGATGAATGCAAATTTTTTGATAGACTGTATAAATGTGTCCTAGCTATATATATATATATATATATATATATATATATATATATATATATATATATATATATATATATATATATATATATATATATATATCTCATCAGTTTAATTATAAATGTATTCCCCCAAAGGAATACAATAAGCCAAAGAAATCAGACAGGTAACTGTAATGTCATGTTGATTACAACTGCATAAAGCTATAATTAAGTACTGTAAATGTTTGACTCATAATATGTTTGTACAGATAAGAAATATTATCCATAAGCCCTAATTATTCAGAGATATATCAGTGTTCTATGATGAGGGTTGTCCTGCTCTTGCTTTGGAGAAAAAATAAATAAAAACTGGCATCCCACACCAGAGGTAATCAATCATTCAAATGTAGGAACAAGTGAAACAAAAGCTAAACTTATATATTTATTTCTATAGTATCTTTGCTTGTCTTCAAAATTTGTACCATGTAAATACCTATGCCTCATGAGCCAGCAAACTAATATTTACACCTGCTGTTGACAAAATCTCTAAGATCAGTACTACTCTTGTCATCTTTGTGTAAATACTATGTATCATTTAAAAATATGTAGAAATGTGATATACATTTTCATCCTTACAACTGCACATTGTATGGATAGTAAACAGCTTTAATAAAAGTGACTTTTATTGGTACCTGTTACTTCTTAGACTGGGAAGGACATGAGTTAATGTTAATGACTATCTGGCATGTTGCAAATGAACATAAAATTTCAATGATAATAAAGAGACTTTGACTCTATAGTTCTACCAATAGGAAAAGAGAATGAAAGAGATAATTTATTACAATAAGTACAATGACTAAAAAGAAAGAAAAAAGAAAAAGATATATTAATATAAACAATATGAATATCTGTTTGAATGTCAAATTATGTTTGAACACTTTATAAAACACTTTTGCAAGACAAGTCTCACATATACAGATTCAAAACAATCTATCTAGGTGTTTTACCAAACTGTCATTTACTTGTAACAGATAATGCATAATGTATTACACTTCCAATATAGGTTCTACACATAAATAAAACATAAATACCAATTTATGAATACCTTACAGAAAAAAATCTGTAGATTGCATCAAAATATCTAAAGTTATTTTCTCCATAGACAGAGATAAAACCAGGAACTACCAAGCCACACTGCAAACTTATCAAACTGACCTTCTATGATGAAGTGTGATTATATTTCATGACAGACTGCTTTAACAACTGTAACTATAAATATCTTTAATAATCACCATTTTCTCTATCACTTGTTATTACTTTTTAATAGAGCATAGATTTAAATGAATATATGAGATTTTAAAAAATCAAATCTATATCCGTAATTCAAATTTACTTTGTCCTAATCTACAATATTTTGACCTAATTTACAAAATCAATAATAAAATCTGTAAAGGGTTTGCTTTTCTCCACCCAAAACCATTTACTAGATATGACACCAAAATGCATAAGAGAAACCCACAGGAAAACTACTACACTCTATTAGTAACCAACTATCACTGAGAGGAAGGCTACAGAAAATATGCAAAGCTATAGAAAATTTAGTATCATCACCCTGCCCTTTTATTCCTGATACAGGAATTAATGGTTTGCAAAGGGCTGAGGCAATTCAACATATCACAAACCACTGTAAAAATGAAAGCTTCTATCTTGTGTCCTTCTTGTACTCAATCATTACCTTCTTGCTTTTTCACTCATTTCATCAACAATTTGCTGACATCCCAAGACCTCCTGGTTCCTCTCGGTTCCACGTCATTTCTACTTCCTGCTGAGAATGTGAAGGTATTTCCCACGTGTCATTTCCTTTGCCTCCTCTAAGCCAAGCTGGTAGGCCACATTTTGGAGCTTCTTCACTTCTTCAATTATTTCTAAAGCCGTCAGTAACCGGAACTCTGGTATGAAAGATGACAAAGTTAGTTTTCCTAGTTATTCCTAGTAATACATATGTACACATCGCAATGCTTGAACTCTTCCTCTCTTAACATCTAATTTGTGTGTTCTCTTCTTTACTTCCAAGACTTCACACTAGGGCTAGACAACATATATGGAAGTTATTTGCATGATATATCACCTCACTTGTACCACTTGTAAATCATTATGCAATCACTGATTAACAATTGAGATGTAGACAACAATTATTGGGGATATTCATAACAAAATGAAAACTATTTGAGGCAAACTGTAACAAAAATAAAGCATTTTCTGTATCTATATTATCAAAGGAAAGATGGTGTGATTATACTCACTAACTTTTATCAGCATAAACATATTTCTTAAAGTAAATCAGTTCATGGGTGGAGGGAACTTTTTTTTAGACTTTTTAGAGCTTACAATTAATTTTCACCCAAAGCCCTAATGCTTGTGTTTAATTCTTTAGATGTTCAGGCACCCTAACTCAGTTTGAATTATTTCCATCTCTCTCTCTCTGTCTCTCTGTTTCTCTGTCTCTGTTTCCCTCTCCCTCTCTCCCTCTCCCTCTCCCTCTCCCTCTCGTATCTTCTTTACAACCTTAAGTATGGACTCTCATGGTTTATAAGAATTTGTGGTAGAACTTGTAAACAAAACAAATAATTAACACATAGAAATTGTCCCCAAAATATTTTACAGCATCCTCCTTTTACATTACATAAATCTTTTGTTCTACAAAAATTAGCTGAATTTAACAGGTCATTATAATAATATAACAATAGATTTTGACTGCAGTATATCTCATTAGAAGAGAATTTTAGCTCATACTGAATTTACTAAATATCATAAGGTGAATCCTTGCATATGAACTAACTATGAATAAGCATATAACAACTTTGACTAATCTTACCTCAATAAAATGTTTACCATATTAAGTCAAAGATTTTGTAGTAAAGTTAAATACTATCATCATGTTAACACACCTCTTCATCTCATTTGTCATGTTAAATAAAAAAGAAAAGAAAAGAAAAAAAAGACGAAACAAAAAACATCATTTCTAATTCTTTATAATAAGAGGCAGATATCTAATTAGTTACGTCATTTTAGTCCCTATCACCTTAATTGGCACTGCTTATTGTAAATGTTTGACCACTAATATTTCTCAATTAGTTTTCTTTGTTTCACTCTGTATTTTAACATTTTTATTTTACCTGAATAACTCTACAAGAAAAAGATTTGCTCTGCTAGTCTTCAAAGATCCTAGTGGCAACTCTTGATACATTTACCAGTAAAATTAAGTCAACGATATATGTTCATGGTAAGGACATCGACATCATCTAGACTTTTACTCATCTTGATGAAGTGATTCATACTTCAGGAATTCAACTAATGAAGTTCCTTGGCAGCATGAATCATGCCCTTTTTAGACAAGGACTAACTGGGTCTCCTGGTGCCCAAGCTACTTCCTCTAACCCGTGCCGCTGAATCATGTCAGACATACTTTAGCATAAGTGTTATTCAAGTACCTGTGTAAAAGTACCTGGAAGAGTCATGGCTCTAGGGAACTGACAAAACTGCCACACACAAGTTACAACAGCCTGGACCCCACATAGGGCTGTCAAGAGGGTTCTTATATATATATATATATATATATATATATATATATATATATATATATATATATATATCAATGTATCTATATCCCTATTTATCTTTCTATAATTCTCAGAGCCTAAGGCTTCTCTACAAAACTTTCTAAAGGCAAAGATCCTGTGCAGTTAGCCAGGGTTGTAAATAAAGGACTAAACTAAACTAAAGATCAATGTGACTTATTCTCTGGCTATACACTTTCAAAAAGCAACACCTGACACATATATGGATTTCATCTGCTCTGGTACATGCAGATCAGTTATCAATCTCAATGACACATTTATCAAACTAAGCTTCATAGAACTAGCAACTATTTAAAGATCTTATAATCTTTTAAGTATAATAGCTATATAAGTTGGAGCTAATCATTATTTGAAATACAGCACAATGAAGCTCATCTGACGTACATTCAGCCAATCCTCTTAAATATAAAGAAGAAAAAGAAGAAGAACAAGAAGAACAACAACAACAATAAAAACAATGAAAGACAGATTGGAAACACTCACGGTACAAGAGATTGTAGTCCTGCTCTTCAAGGTCCAGATTCTCTGGGTTTGGGCTCAGCTGGGGTGACACCAGAGGTGCAAAGTCATACACTCCTGGAACTGAAACGGTTTTGCACATTTACTATGAAAGAAAAAGATCATGGCTTGCTTTTCGAATCCTCAATCTTCAGACTACAAATAAATATGGAAACCTTTTCTTCTTCACAAAATAGAGAAACATATATAATTACAACATATCAGAAATACAGTACAAACCATGCTAGGAAATGCTTGTGTATCAAGATATCAAACAATAACAATTTGTTTCTACCATGACATTCCCTACTCCAGTGATAATTAACAAAGAGGCGTCAACATGTTCCTTACTTTGCTCTGGCCAAAGATCTGGGCTGGAACGGTCCAGTTTCTCCATGCTCAGCAAAGACGGCTCCATCTCTGCCAATTACAAAAGTCATTAGTCACGTGTGGTCATCAATCACTCCCATCTTAAATGGCGAACAAGACTTTAAATAGACATAATACATTGACTTAACTATATTGATGAAAAGTTTTATAATTCTAAAATGAGCATGATATGAGGACGACTAAGGGGTTGATGACATCCAGGGGGGGGGGGGGGGGGGGGGGAGATGTATTTCAATAAATACATAGAAATTGGAAAACAATTTCCTCAGTATAACTTTTAAAATCTGATTGTCTTGAAAACCTAAATGCAAGCAAATAGACATTTCAATATTACGTAAAAAAATACCATAAAAAATGTTGATATGGATCACAGGTAGTCTACATGAGGGTAAATAAATAATTTAATCTTTGTAAGCAATCATCTTTTAATAACATATTTAAAATACCCTTTCTACTGCCTGTATATTAAATAATAATAATAATAATAATAATAATAATAAAATCAATTACCCATTTAATAGATTAACCTTTAATCTAAAAAGTATTACAGCAACTTATCTTGCCAGAACTGAAAAAGCACATTCTTATTTACTAATTTGTAGTTCCCTGTGCTTTGCTTAAAAACATGAAATGTCAATAGTATTAGATCAATAAATAAATAGTTAATGGAAAAACACAATCTAAGGTTATACAACAGACATAATTGTTAGACATCAACTTATTTTACAATGTGTATTCTAATATCTAAAGGTCACTTTCTCCTTTATAATAACAACAACAACAAAAAAGGAAAAAAGATTCTGAATAAAAATTTACATGTACAACTATCACTTTATTAACAATATGGATATCAAACCCATTGGCAACAGGTGATGGTGAATAAGCACAGATGCAAGGTGATGCCTAATCGCATCATGTGCCCATGTGCTGACTGCTGGGCTAAGGCTTCACATGCCCTGCCTCAGGCCAAATAATTACTTAGGCATGAAACTGCATTTATTAATGAATGCTCATCCTTGAACAAATTTAGTTACAAATTTGCCTGTCATTGTAGGTAATGGACAAATTGGCAGTAAGGATACTACTCTCATATGACAAAGAATTCCTTGGGACGAGAGTGAAAGTTATGCCTCTTAATTTACTGACAGGGAACCACTTTACAAAGTACGAGTTCAGTACCAATTATTTGCAGGGGCCACACCTTTATGCAGGTGTATGTGCTATGAGTAATAATATTTAAGTTTTGTAACTAACAGTCCTCTAAAAAAGCTATCCTGGAAGATAAGTAATCCATTTCAACTGAGCTTTTGGAATATCTTGTTATTTAATATAAGAGTCTAATTTACTGGCATAAGACTAGACCTTACAAACAAAAACTCTGTGTCTTTCCAAACAAGACTTTCCATATCTACTCTGTGATCTGTGATGGAAGCCTTCGATCGCATGAATGATGGTTGCTACAACAATGGGACTACGAGAGGAGGACATAGTGGTTCATATCTATGATTACTTGGGACTTATTTTTACAGAAACATTATTTAAAAATCCTTTCAACAGATATAATAATATATATTTAGATACATGTATTCAAGCATATATGTGTTTATGTATGTATGTATACATGGATGTATGCATGTATGTATGTGCCCAAGTTGATTGCTTGTGATTTCTTGAAGGAATCACCTTGGGCACTGCACTTCTGATGCAAGAATGCCTATAAACTTAATCTAGACAGGACACATGTGGTATTCTATTAATCACTCTACTGACAAGTGTAGAGGTGCTGTGATCGCCTGACATCGTACTAATCTAATTACCATCGTTATCACTGATTTATTGGTATATGGTTTCTGTTATTTGTAATTCTTTACAGGTTTCTATTACTCTGTGTACTAAGCCTGTCTTATCTTTTGGGGGTTATATTTTATTTGTAAGAGTGTATAATGCTAACATTGGGGTTATTTTTAAGAAACCTGTAGCTATTCTTAAAGCATTATTTTGTAGAATTTCTATTTTTTTAATTTCTGTTTTTTTGGCTGCACTGAAAATTGAGATGCCATATTCTATTTTTGGTTTAATGTGAATAATGTTTTTGTTTGTTTGTTTCTAACCACCAGTTTACTCTATTGGTTACAATGCTTTCAAATAGTTTACCAATACATGATATTCTGCTGATGAATCTGTATGATTTTTGATCTGTTGTGTCTTTACCTGGTTTTATTATTGGGTTTACTAATGATTTTTAAATTCCTTATGGTATTATTCTCCTTTTGACCAGTAATGGTTAAAAAAGGTTGAGATTTTTTCTAATACTTTTTTGGGGGGCATTTAAGCTTTACTATTTGATTTTTTTTTTCTTTTTAATATTCAAGTTAATTCTTTTAATGTGAGATTTTTACTTATTCCTTCAGTGTTTGGTTGTTCTGTTATTGTTTGCAAGCGTTTTGTTTTTTTGTATATTATTTCTTGAAATTCTTCTTTTAGCAAATTGAGTTTTTGCATTATTTCCTGGATTGGCTCATTATCATCAATTAATGGGTAACTACTAATTCTGTTTTTACCTGCTAGTTTTTTTTTTTTAATGAAATTCCATATCTCTCTGGTTGGTGTATTAAAATCAAATCATTTTCCAGCTAATCTTTTTTTTCTGTTTCTATAATGTTTCTTGCTTTGATTTGTAGGTTTTTTTTCTTTTTATTCAATTCTATTTACTTCATTTGGATTCTTTCTCCATTTATTATATGCTTTATTCCTTAATTTTATGTTTTCTTTACATTTTAGGTTCCATCAGGGTTTGCTTGGTTTATTATTAATAACATTATTATCCATTTTAAAATACATTCTACCTGTCTTTTTTATAAATTCCATTACTTCTGTTACTGAGTTAATGCCATTGATATTTTTGTCATCTAATTCTTCTCGATAATGAATACATCCTCCTTTACTGAAGCTCCATTTTCTTTCTTTTGTATGTGTTTCATTGTTGTGATTGCTGTCTTTCATTAATACTGGGAGATGGTCACTACTTGTTTTAATTTCTGGATGGCTTAGTGTTGGAGTTCCTATTACTAAACCAATTGTAACACCTTTTTCCTGTTGTAGGGTCAATTCTGGTGGTTTGTTCTGAGAGGGTTATCAGCATCAATCTGTTATCTGTAATCAAATTGAACAAGTTTATTCCCGTTTTATTTGCTGTTCTTGTATTTATATGTGGGTTCCATAAAGGGTGGTGAGCATTGAAATCTCCCATTATCTATCTGGGAATTTCTAACTTGCCTGTGTAATGTTCTATTTCTTGTTGCTCTATTCTATTGCAAGGGTTATAAATCAAAATTAAGTTTAACCACTTTTTCTTGTAGCTAATTTTTAAAGCTATTGTTTTTATCTTGTTATTTTGTCTTTCTCTAAGGTTAATTTCCTTATATTGTATCCTGTTATCTCTACAAATGGTTAAACCTTCACCCCCCCCCCCCCCCTTTGTTCTGTTCTGTTTTTTCTTTCTAATACACAATTTTGTATTCATTATTTTCATTTTTTGTTAGTCAAGTTTCGCAGATAACGAGTACCTTTGGATTTTCATTTTCTATTAAATAATATATATCTATCTTTTTGTTTAAATGGATCTGGCATTCCAGAGAATTAATTTATCCGTTCATGTATTCCTGAATTTCTTTAATGATTTGGGTTGCTTCTGCAAATATCTCTATAATTGTTTCACTTACTGACCTATCTGATTTTAAGTTTAATGCTACATTTGATATTCATTTAATTATACTTTTTACAATTTCTATCCAAGATGGATTTTTTGCATCTCTGTAATTCTTTTTTCTGAAGTTGGAGTCTAATTTAGTGGTGTTGGGAGTGTTCATGTTATTAGGGAATTTTTGTGTTCTTTGTTTTTTTTGCATTTTGTTCATGGGTTTGTTTGTTGCATGTTATTTGTATTTGTATTTGGGTTGTGGATGGTCCCTGTTGTTAGTATAGTTTTTTTGTTGTTGTTTTTTGTGTTGTTGGATTTAACTGATGTAGAAGTTTCTTTACTTCTTGGTTGTTTGGATCTGTATTGTTTTTGTTTACTTCCTTTTGTTTTATGTTCTGTCCACTACAGAACAAAACAATAAGAGGGATTTGGACCTTTAAATCTGTGACCTTGCTGATTGCAATTACTACATCTAAGTTTATTTTTGCAAGAAATGATCCCATTAGGCATTTGTAGCATTTATATATACTGAAAAGCCTGGTAATAAGTGTGGCCTAGGCCTACTTTGGTGGGTAGTGGACCTTGCAATGTAATTTTTAAAGCTTTGGTGGCTAGCCATTATATATTATCCTTCTCTTAATTTACTTAATTTCTCTATTCTGTTTATTTATTTTATTTGGGTATCTGGTCCCCAAATGATTTTCATCTTTTCTCGGATCTTTCTTCGATGTTAATTTCTGTTTCCATTGGGGAGATAGTGCCAGAGAGCTTCCCATTTCCCGAGATGATTTATTTCATTCAAAGGTCCTATTATTTATCTATTTATTTATAATTATTATTTTTTATTTGTGTGTGTGTGTCAGTCACTTCAAATCCTATGACTTTGCCGTCTAAGATTATCAGGGGGGTTTCTGTGCTGTCATTTTTGGGAATTTTGAGTTTATTTAATGCGTCCGTTGAAGTATGAAGTGATTGATTTGTTTGACAAGTGAACGAGTACTACACTTTTTTTTTTGTGAGGTACCTTGCGTTTCTGATGTGTGGAATTGGGTGATTCGTCTGTCGATTCCTTCGCTAAGACCCTGTTTGGAGGAAGGGAAAACTTCGCTGTCTCTTCGTCTGCTGTTTTTCCGGTGGCCGTAATTCATTCCATTGCTATTAATAGGGACATCGCCTGGATCGAGGTCGAAGGTCGAGTTCATAAGCTTTCACTTCACTAAAATGGGCAAGTACTCGTGCTGACCGTTTCCAGCACGGAGTTTTGCGGTCGCATCAGGAGCCAGCTTGAGCTTGAAACTTCCCTCCTTCTGACGCCAGGTCCCTTTGCCTCCTGAGGGCGATGACGTCACGCGAGGATGACGTCATTGGAACCATGTCGTCACGCTGGAATTAAGTGTTTTGGCTGGCTTTGTTGTTATTCTGGGTTGTTTCTTGTTATTTATTTTCTTTTTTGGAGTTGAATGGTGAATAGAGAGATTTTTTGTTATTTATCTATTCGGTTTTAAGGGAGATATATATGTGGGTAGTTCGTCACTGACTTTCTTTAGTGTTCGTGTAATGTTATACATAACAAACTGCATTGATGCACTGAATGAATACATCTTACATAAACTATATCTATTCACATTCTAATTTAGGAATATTCACTTTCATTTTTCTTCTAATTTGTATCTAAATTCTCCCGAAACTACCTTACTTGTTTTGAAAAATATACCATTAATGGCAAGATGTATTTGCATTTATCACTATCTTTAGCAAATTATGGAATTGCTGTGTATGGAGCACCTTGTCTTGCGGCTTGTATGTTCAGGGGAAAAGCCAGTTCAGGGAAGGAAGGGACGCTAGTGAAGCAACAGGGTTCATGACTCTTCTGCTGACTAAATATACGCACATTCATACATGCATAAATACACACACACACACACACACACACACACACACACACACAGACGCACATGCATACATAGATACATGCATACATACATACACACACACATCATACATATTATGTATATTATATATATTATATATATTATATATATATGATATATATATACAATGTATGTAATATATATAATACATATGATATATACATAATATATAAATATATATATAATGTATATAATGTATATAATATATATATATGATACATATGATATATATCATATATATCATATATCTATACATGTTTTATATATATCATATATCATATATATACTGTATATATATTTTATATATATCATATATATATTTTATATATATCATATATATATCATATATATTAATATATATTATATTATATATTTGTATATGCTTATGTACATGTACATCTATCTATCTATATCTATATCTATCTGTCTATATATTGTATATACATATCGTAATTACACACACACACACACACACACATATATATATATATATATATATATATATATATACACACATGTATATATATATATATATATATATATATATATAAGGTATATAATATATATGATACATATATAAAAGAGAAATATACATATATATGATATATATATATATATTGATAATATATATGATATCTATATCTATATATAGGAATATATAATATATATATATATAATATGTATGATATATACATATATATATATATAAGGTATATAAAATATATGATATTTATATATAAAAGAGAAATATATATATATATATTTATAATACATATGATATATATAGGAATATATAATATATATATGATATGTATGATATGTATACATATATATGTATATGTAATATATATATAAATACATATATATATATATATCATATATTGTATATATATTATTTATATTTATTTTATGTATATCATGCATATTATATATACACATATATGTATTATGTATATTTTATATATATCATATATATATTATATATATCATATATATTATATATATTATATATATATTATATATATCATATGTATAAAAAATATGATATTTATTATATATAAATATCATGTATGCTCAGGGTGATGTGAAGCGATGGTGTGGTAACCTAGATAGTGTTAAGTGCTTGCATGCCTTCTCGCTTGCAGCTGACACCGCTGCTAGCATAATGCAAAAAAGGGAGCAGCTCTGCATAAGCCTCCCCTGCCAGTTCACAGCCTCTCTGTCATTGAGACTTCCGTAGTGCCTCCTCGTGGCCACCCATGAAAACTGGGCACCTTGCGGTCCCAGGCTAAACTGGGGATCTCGATGCTGCAGGAGGCCCCACGAGTACGGAGCCATGGCCCACCGATGTGTGGACATGCTCTGACTCCTGCCTCTTAGCCACCCTGGGTTTAATGGGCAGCTCGGGGGAGGTGGGCCTTGCCAACCCTCCTCCCCCCAGATAACTCACCGGCAGTGTCAAAAATAAATGGATGTGCTGGGGGGGAGGGGTTTTGTCCCTAGCAAGCAAGGCGGGCTTTGGGTCCTGTTGGGAGGGCAAATGTTGGGGCGCAGGATGGGAAAGTGAGTTACTCATCCCACCTGCGCCCTGGCAAGGGCCAACCCAGCATGAAGTTTGAGGGACAAAGCCCAAGAGAATCCCACTGGCGGAGGTTTGACCCCACAACCTGCCGACCCCCTTTATTTGGGGCAGCGTCGGAGGGGGTGGCAGAGGTGGCGTGCACCCGGAGCGACCGCCCGAAGCTTAACCTAGAGCAAGCTATCTGGGTAGGCACTTGGAATATCTGTTCTTTGCATCAGGATGAGTGGTTATGTCTGCTATCAAAGAGAATTGGAACGGGAGTTGAGGTGGCTGCCCTCTCGGAAACGAGGAGACCTGGCAGCAGCACGATCAGTATGGGTGGGTACACCAACTACTGGATGTGGTGATGGTCATCACCTCCAGGGGTAACCATAGCTATCTCCAGCCGACTTCAACCCTCGGTAGTTGAGGTAACACTGGTTGATGAGCATATTATGGCATTGAGACTAAAGCATGCTTTTGGCTTTGTGTATCTTATTGCTGTGCACACTCCTACAGATGTTTGCCAACTTGATGTGAAAGAAGTGTTCTATGCCAAACTCATATCTGTGGCAGACAATTGCCCCTGGCGAGACATCTGGGTGACTTCAATGTGGTATCAAGCTGGCTACAAGATGTCTGTCGGCCCCCATGGCTCGTGAGCTGATCCCAGCAGCAAGAACAGCCTCCTTTGTAAGCGTAAGAGAGATGTTGGGAGCACCGCTGTCACCAGAAGTAACGAGCGAGCACCGCAAGCCACCAGATGTAACGAGTGACCACCGAAAGCCACCAGATGTAAGCGTAAGAGAGATGGTCTTGGGCGGTCAATGAAAGGGATCTTATCTTGCTGGTTTATTTCTGAAGATAGAAGTGAGACCCTCAAGAGACCCCGGTGTCCTGGGGTGGAGGATGAGCTGGTGGAGCTGGACCCTTTGTGGCTTGGCCTGTCTGCCATGTCTATCTCTGTTTGTCTTATGCACGTGCCCTTTTATGTGGCAGTTCCCTTTGTAGGCGGATGTTTATTCCTGTGCGAAAAGAAAAAGCCAGGCGACATCTGTGTCCTGCCCAAGGAGAAGGGCAGCTGCTTGGATGGAGGTGTGAAGTGTACCATCTGGTCTAGGTACGCATTGTTGACTCTGGTACTTTGTTAGGTCCCAGGGAGTGAGGATTTCTGGCTCCTGGTATCAGCGCTCCAACCTGCATTGCTGAAGATGGTATAGTGGTACAGGTACTGTGGCCAAGGAAATCAACCACATTCTTGTCAGCACTCATTGGAGGATTCTACAGTTGCCGAATTCTGTGGCAGTGACCATAGGCTGGCAGTGGTTACCCTACGGATCCACTTCAAAACTCCTCATTCCTCCAGTGACCACTCTAGGATGTTTCACTTGCATAGCCTGTGGGAGGAGGAGAGTGCCCATGATTTCCCCATGGTAGTCTCTGATCCATTCACAGAAAGTGAAACTCTGTCAGAACCAGTTGCTCTGTGGGAGTCCTTCAAGTGCAAAACACTCAAAGTAACACAAGAGTCCATTGGTGTATGCTCGAGGGCAAGGCAGAATTTCATCTCCCTGAAGACATTGGAGGCCACTGAAGCGTGTCGCATGGCTCAGCTGAATGGCAATCACGACTTGCGTCGCTCTTTGGTGCGTAGGGCTTAGACACTGATGAGAAGGGACAGGGAACAGTTCATCAGGAATCTTGCTGAGGAGGTTGAAGGCCATTTATTTGTGAATGACCTTTGCCCTGCCTACCAAACCCTGAGAAAGCTGAACTCTAAGCCCTCCTCGCAGATGACTGCAGTCCGCTCAGAAGATGGACATATCTCCGATCACGTTGCAGTTCCTAAATGTTGGGCTGAGTATTTTGAACAGCTGTACCAAGTAGACCCTTCAACAGTTAGCTTGGATGCAAGTGGTATCACAATACCTGTGCCAGACCCACCCATCAGCGAGGAACTTCCTACCCTAATGGAGGTCAGAGTGGCGATTTCTAAGCTGAACAGTGGGAAAGCTGCAGGCATATGTGATATCCCTGCTGAACTGCTAAAGGCTGTGGGTGATCCTATGGCACAGGGCTTGCTTACAGTCTTGACTGCAATCTGTCAGTCTGGTACCATTCCCCCGACCTGTTGAGGGGTGTGGTCATCTCTCTCTCGTTGGTACTGTAGCAACTACCATGGCATTACACTGCTCAGTATACCAGGCAAGCTTTTTGCCCACATATACTGTAACAGATCCGCGACCACCTACTAAGGCACCAGAGACTGGATCAGTCTGGATTCACTCCTGGCAAGTCGACAATAGACCGTGTCCTAGTGTTTTGAGTAATTGTGGAACACCGTCGTGAGTGTGGTTGTGGGTTGCTTGCAGCCCACAACATTTGACTCTTGCATTGAGAATCGCAACTTGAGCTTCTGAGATTTAGGGAAATTCCAATATTATTGTTGGCCTAATAGCAAGCCCATATACCAGTACTGAAAGTGCTGTAAAGTGTGGTGGGGGGCCTGTCGAACTTCTTCCCTGTTAATTCAAGGGTGAGGCAAGGCTGTATCCTTGCACCAACACCTGCATGGACTGGATAATTGGCAGAGCTACTATCCAAAGCTAGTGTGGAGCAACACTGGGCAATATCGGGGTCTCAGACCTTGACATCGCCAATGATGTTGCTATCCTATCTGAGTCTCTGGATTCAGATTTAGGACTTTGAGGGCCTGTTAGGGGAATCTGTTCAGTCGATCCATGCTTGCGGTGAGGACGTTGAAGTCACATAGAGCTTTGCATACTTTGGTAGCGTAGTCCATATCTCCGGGCTGTATGACAAAGAAGTCAGTAGACGAATTGATCTGCCAGCAGGAGCCATGAACTCGATCATAAAAGATCATTTGGAGATGTCGGTACCTATGCAGAAGGACTAAGCTACGTGTCTTCAAGGCCTTGATACTGCCAGTTTTGCTCTATGGAAGCGAAACCTGGATGCTATCCAGCGCCTTGGAGTCTCGTCTTGATGCCTTTTGTAACAAGTCTCTTTGTCGGATCATGGGGTACAGTTGGCTGGACCATGTGTCCAACCGACGGCTACACCGTGAGACTAGCATGGGACCTGTTACTTGCATAATCCAAGATCGCAAAATCAGGCTATATTGGCACCTAGCTCGTTTCCCTATGGATAACCCTGCCTATCAGGGTGTCTCTCTGCGAGTTGGAGATGGGCCGAGGGCCTGCCTGGAGACTCGCCATGAGGGACCCTCGTGGCTGGAAGCTATATATATATAATACATATATATACATATACATATATATACACACACGTGTATATATGTATATATATCATATAATATATGTATATATACATATATATATAAGTAAAATACACACACACATATATGTCTATGTGTGTATTATGTATTATATGTATAATACATATATAAGTATATATATAATACATATATATATATATAAGTATATATATAATACATATATATTTATGTATAATTATATATACATATATATAAGTATATATATGAATAAATCATATATATGATATATATGTTATATATATATATATATATATAAGTACAATACAGACACACATATATGTGTGCGTGTGTGTGTTATACTTATATTTGATAGATGTATATATATATATAAATATATATATGTGTGTGTGTGTGTGTGTGTGTGTGTGTGTGTTATAATTATATATGATATATATATATATGTGTGTGTGTGTGTGTGTGTGTGTGTGTGTGTATGTGTGTATTTATGCATGTATGAATGTGCGTATATTTAGTCAGCAGAAGAGTCATGAACCCTGTTGCTTCACAAGTGTCCCTTCCTTCCCAGAACAGCCTTTTCCCCTGAACATACAAGCCGCAAGACAAGGTGCTCCATACACAGTAATTCCATAATTTGCTAAAGATAGTGATAAATGCAAATACATCTTGCCATTAATGGTATATTTTTCAAAACAAGTAAGGTAGTTTCGGGAGAATTTAGATACAAATTAGAAGAAAAATGAAAGTGAATATTCCTAAATTAGAATGTGAATAGATATAGTTTATGTAAGATGTATTCATTCAGTGCATCAATGCAGTTTGTTATGTATAACATTACACGAACACTAAAGAAAGTCAGTGACGAACTACCCACATATATATCTCCCTTAAAACCGAATAGATAAATAACAAAAAATCTCTCTATTCACCATTCAACTCCAAAAAAGAAAATAAATAACAAGAAATAACCCAGAATAACAACAAAGCCAGCCATAACACTTAATTCCAGCGTGACGACATGGTTCCAGTGACGTCATCCTCGCGTGACGTCATCGCCGCTCAGGAAGTAAAGAAACATGGCGTCAGAAGGAGGGAAGTTTCAAGCTCAAGGTGACTCCTTTTTCCTCCCTTTTCTCCTCCGTCTCTTGTTGAATGTAGAAAGTCTGTCGCCCAGAAGGCTTTTCGAGACAGCAGTGCTTGATTTTCGAGGCCTTTTGGGTGTTAAATTGACGAGAGGGATTAATTTCGCTTTACAGGGAGACAGGTTTGGGCTCTGCCAGAGGTGACCCGTTTGTGACGATAATTCCACAAAATTTACTCGTTGGTAAGTTTTTAAGCTTCAGATTATTGGAATGAATTGAGAATGGGATGGTTGATGGGTCTAACTTATTTTTTAACTCATTTTCCGCGTTTTTTACCTGTAGAATCGTGTACTTTTTCACGTATTTAAAAGTTGCTTGGCAAAAACTTCACTTCCCTACGCTAAATATTTCACAAGATCGGATTTGTTGTTTTGGTTCAGACAATTTCAGACAACCTTCAGGATAATCCAGGAAGTTTACCCATGGTAGTAAATTCTGTCCATGTTTGGTTAACATAAGCAGCTTAATATGTAGGAAGTTTGTGTATTATTATCCGTAGTTCCTTGGATTTTGTTTAATATGCAAATGTGGTATCGATGGTAATATGGTAAACAAATATGGTATTGGTGGGTTGTCTTTGATGTGTACTGTCCAGATGTAGTATTAAAAATACTATATCAACAGTTCTATATTGTATCTGTTTTAGGCCACAGAAACCATATACCAAAAATTAGCGATAACGATAATAATTAGATTAGTGCGATGTCAGGCGATCGCAGCACCTCCACACTTGTCTGTAGAGTGGCAATGGTTCTAGATTAAGTTTATAGACATTCCTAAAGACCTTGTATCAGAGGTGCAGTGCCCAAGGTGATTACTTCAAGCAATCACAAGCAATTACTTTGGGCACATACATATGTAATATACATATATACATGTATATATATATGTATATACTTATATGCATTCATCCATGTATACATACATACATACATAAAGACATACATACTTAAATACTTGTATGTATACATATATTCATGTATGTCTATACACTCCAGTATATTTATGATATATATTTTGTTATTATATTTGATGAAAGGATTTTCAAATAATGTTTCTGTAAAAATGCGTCCCAAGTAATCATAGATATGAACCACTATGTCCTCCTCTCATAGTCCCATTGTTGGAGCAGCCATCATTCGTGAGATCGAAGGCTTCCATCACAGATCAGAGTAGATATGGAAAAAAAGTCTTGTTTTGAAAGCCACAGAGTTTTTGTTTGTAAGGTCTAGTCTTATGCCAGTAAATTAGACTCTTATCTTAAATAACAAGATATTCCAAAAGCTCAGTTGAAATGGATTACTTATCTTCCAGGATAGCTTTTTTAGAGGACTGTTAGCTACAAAACTTAAATATTATTACTCATAGCACATACACCTGCATAAAGGTGTGGCCTCTGAAAAAAATTGGTACTGAATCTGTACTTCCTAAAGTGGTTCTCTGGTAGTAAATTAAGAGGCATAACTTTCACTCTTGTCCCAAGGAATTCTTCGTCACATGAGAGTAGTATCCTTAATGTCAATTTGTCCTTTACCTACAATGACAGGCAAATTTGTAACTAAATTTGTTCAAGGATGAGCATTCATTCATACATACAGCTTCATGCCTAAGTGGTTATTTGGCATGAGGCAGGGCATGTGAAGCCTTAGCCCAGCAGTCAGCACATGGGCACATGATGCGATTAGGCCTCACCTTGCATCTGTGCTTATTCACCATCACCTGTTGCCAATGGGTTTGATATCCATATTGTTTTTGAGGTGACAGTTGTACTTGTTAATTTTTATTCAGAATATTTTTTTCCTTTATTTTGTTGTTGTTATAAATAAGGAAGTGATTTTTAGATAGACTATATATTGTAAAATAAGATGATGTCTAACAATTATGTCTGTTGTATTGTATAACCTTAAATTGTGTTTTTCCATTAACTATTTATTTATTGATCTAATACTATTGACATTTTATGTTTTTAAGCAAAGCACAGGGAAACTACAAATTAGTAAATAAGAATGTGCTTTTTCAATTCTAGGAAGAAAAGTTGCTGTAATACTTCTTAGATTAAAGGTCAATCTATTAAATGGGTAATTGATTTTATTATTATTATTATTATTATTATTATTATTGTTATTTAATATACAGGCAGTAGAAAGGGAATTTTAAATATGGTATTAAAAGATGATTGCTTACAAAGATTAAATTATTTATTTACCCTCATGTTTATGTAGACTACCTGTGATCCATATCAATATTTTTTATGGTATTTTCTGATGTAATATTGAAATGTCTATTTGCTTGCATTTAGGTTTTCAAAACCATCAGATTTTAAAGGCTTCCATTTTCTATGCATTTATTGAATAAATGATAGCTGAAATCCCCCATGGATGTCATCAACCAGTTAGTCGACCTCATATCATGTTCACCTTTGAATTAAAAAGCTTTTCATCAATATTTAAGACAGTAAAAATGTGTTATGTCTATCCAGTGTATTGTTTGTGATATTGAGAGCAATTGATGACCACACGTGACTAATGACTTTTGTAATTGGCAGAGATGGAGCCGTCTTTGCTGAGCATGGAGAAACTGGACCGTTCCAGCCCAGATCTTTGGCCAGAGCAAAGTAAGGAACATGTGGATGCCTCTTTGTTAATTATCACTGGAGTATGGAATGTCATGATTGAAACAAATTGTTATTGTTTGATATCTTGATACACAAGCATTTCCTAGCATGGTTTGTACTGTATTTCTGATATGTTGTAATTATATATGTTTCTCTATTTTGTGAAGAAGAAAAGGTTTCCATATTTATTCGTAGTCTGAAGATTGAGGATTCGAAAAGCAAGCCATGATCTTTTTCTTTCATAGTAAATGTGCAAAACCGTTTCAGTTCCAGGAGTGTATGACTTTGCACCTCTGGTGTCACCCCAGCTGAGCCCAAACCCAGAGAATCTGGACCTTGAAGAGCAGGACTACAATCTCTTGTACCGTGAGTGCTTCCAATCTGTCTTTCATTGTTTTTATTGTTGTTGTTGTTCCTCTTCTTTATGTTTGAGATGATTGGCTGAATGTATGTTAGAAGAGCTTCATTGTGCTGTATTTCAAATAATGATTAGCTCCAACTTATAAAGCTATTATATTTAAAAGAAGATTATAAGATCTTTAGATAGTTGCTAGTTCCATGAAGCTTAGTTTGATAAATGTGTCATTGAATTGGTAACTGATCTGCATGTACCAGAGCAGATGAAATCCACATATACATCGGGTGTTGCTTTTTGAAAGTGTATAGCCAGAGAAGAAGTCACACATTGATCTTTGCCTTTAGAAACTTGTGTAGAGAAGCCTTAGGCTCTGAGAATTTATAGAAAGATAAATAGGAATATAGATACATTGATATATATATATATATATATATATATATACACATATATATATATATATATATATATATATATATCAAAGATCCCTCTTGACAGCCCAATGTGGGGTCCAGGCTGTTGTAACTTGTGTGTGGCAGTTTTGTCAGTTTGGCAGAGCCATGACTCCTCCCGGTACTTTTACACAGGTAGACCCACTCCATCTTGATGAAAATCCTAGTTGGCAATTTTCAAGCTAAGCCCTGCCTCGCTGCCTTCATTTATTGCAAATATTCAATATCGCTTTAATTTCTTTAGGTTTCTTTTCCGGCTATTTTTTTACCATTGTTATTACTGAACCATTTTCAAAGAAGATATACTTAACCCCTTGGTGACGGGTGTAGAAAAATAAAAAAATAAAAAACTAAGCTCTGGCGAACTATGGCAATGCGCCGACTTTGAGCGCATGAGTTCCGTACATCAAACCGAATCACTGCCTCGGAGCGCTTTGGCGCGCTGCCGCGGCGTACAGCCGCAAGCCACATTTCGAGTGGGTTGTTTTCACGCCTATAGGCGTGACCCGTTGGGAAAGGGGTTAAATAACACTTATGCTGAAATATCGAACAAATTGATGGGTCAAAAAAGACGTCTTCAGGTTTTGCCTATGAGAATGAGTTGTAAGATATCAGATATAATTAGATAGATAATTATTAGTATAATTTACTTAATATTCTTAAATTATCCTGAGTAAAACCAAAATTCCCCCTTTTCTTTATGATAATGAAGAGTTCCTGACCATTAACAGCTGTTAGAGTACTTTTGGGAAAAAGTCAGTTTCATATTTGGGTTCAATAGGCTAAATAGAAATGGAGCTACCTAGGCTTATGTACCTTGAGACTCTTGAGCTCACCCCACAAGCCTCCTTCACTCAGGGCCAAGGACCTGTTGCAAAGGGTTGATGCCTTTAGATGTCTGACATGATTCAGCGGTACGTGTTAGAGGAAGTAGCTGGGGCACCAGGAGACCCATTTAGTCCTTGTCAAGATAGGGCATGATTCCTGCTGCCAGGGAAAAAGTCTAGATGATGTTGATGTCCTTACCTTGAACATATATCGTGGACTTAATTTTACTGGTAAATGTATCAAGAGCTGCCTCTAGGATCTTTAAAGACTAGCAGAGCAAATCTTTTTCTTGTAAAGTTATTCAGATAATATGAAAATCTGACATAAAATGACATAACTAATTAGATATCTGCCTCTTATGTTTATAAAGAATTAGAAATTATGTTTTGTGTTTCTTCTTTTTTTTTCTTTTCTTTTCTTTTTTATTTAACATGACAAATAAGGTGAAGATGAAGAAGTAAGCATTTTATTGAGGTAAGATTAGTCAAAGTTGTTATATGCTTATTCATAGTTAGTTCATATGCAAGGATTCTCCTTTTAAATGAAGGAGGTTTGTCAAGCTATTATGATATTTGGTAAATTCAGTATGAGCTAAGATTCCCTTCTAATGAGATATACTGCAGTCAAAATCTATTGTGAATATTCAGGGACTCTTGCATATATCCTGTAACCATAGAATTTCAAAGTGTTATAATGACCTGTTAAATTCTGCTAATTTTTGTAGAACAAAATATTAATGTAATGGAGAGAGAGAGAGAGAGAGAGAGAGAGAGAGAGAGAGAGAGAGAGAGAGAGAGAGAGAGAGAGAGAGAGAGAGAGAGAGAGAGATGGAAATAATTAAAACTGAGTTAGAGTAAATCTAAAGTACATCTAAAGAATTAAACACAAGTATTAGGGCCTTGGATATAAATTAATTGTAAGCTCTAAAACTCTAAAAAAAAAAAAGTCCACCCATGAACTGATTTACTGTAAGAAATGTGTTTATGTTGATAAAAGTTAGTGAGTATAATCATACCATCTTTCCTCTGATAATATAGATACAGAAAATGCATTTTTTGTTACAGTTTGTCTCAGTTTTAATTTTTTATGAATATCCCCAATAATTGTTCTCTACATCTCAATTGTTAATCAGTGATTGCATAATGATTTACAAGTGGTACAAGTGAGGTGATATATCATGCAAATAACTTCCATGTATGTTGTCTAGCCTTAGTTTGAAGTCTTGGAAGTAAAGAAGAGAACACACAAATTAGATGTTAAGAGAGGAAGAGTTCAAGCATTGCGATGTGTACATATGTATTACTAGGAATAACTAGGAAAACTAACTTTGTCATCTTTCATACCAGAGTTCCGGTTACTGACGGCTTTAGAAATAATTGAAGAAGTGAAGAAGCTCCAAAATGTGGCCTACCAGCTTGGCTTAGAGGAGGCAAAGGAAATGACACGTGGGAAATACCTTCACATTCTCAGCAGGAAGTAGAAATGACGTGGAACCGAGAGGAACCAGGAGGTCTTGGGATGTCAGCAAATTGTTGATGAAATGAGTGAAAAAGCAAGAAGGTAATGATTGAGTACAAGAAGGAAACAAGATAGAAGCTTTCATTTTTACAGTGGTTTGTGATATGTTGAATTGCCTCAGCCCTTTGCAAACCATTAATTCCTGTATCAGGAATAAAAGGGCAGGGTGATGATACTAAATTTTCTATAGCTTTGCATATTTTCTGTAGCCTTCCTCTCAGTGATAGTTGGTTACTAATAGGGTGTAGTAGTTTTCCTGTGGGTTTCTCTTATGCATTTTGGTGTCATATCTAGTAAATGGTTTTGGGTGGAGAAAAGCAAACCCTTTACAGATTTTATTATTGATTTTGTAAATTAGGTCAAAATATTGTAGATTAGGACAAAGTAAATTTGATTTACAGATATAGATTGAATTTAAAAAAAAACTAATATATTCATTTAAATCTATGCTCTATTAAAAAGTAATAACAAGTGATAGAGAAAATGGTGATTATTAAAGATATTTATAGTTACAGTTGTTAAAGCAGTCTGTCATGAAATATAATGACACTTCATCATAGAAGGTCAGTTTGATAATAAGTTTGCAGTGTGGCTTGGTAGTTCCTGGTTTTATCTCTGTCTATGGAGAAAATAACTTTAGATATTTTGATGCAATCTACAGATTTTTTTCTGTAAGGTATTCATAAATTGGTATTTATGTTTTATTTATGTGTAGAACCTATATTGGAAGTGTAATACATTTTGCATTATCTGTTACAAGTAAATCACAGTTTGGTAAAACACCTAGATAGATTGTTTTGAATCTGTATTTGCGAGACTTGTCTTGCAAAAGTATGTTTTATAAAGTGTTCAAACATAATTGGACATTCAAACAGATATTCATATTGTTTATATTAATATATCTTTCTTTTTTATCTTTCCTTTTAGTCTTTGTACTTACTGTAATAAATTATCTCTTTTATTCTCTCTTCCTATTGGTAGAACTATAGAGTCAAAGTCTCTTTATTATCATTGAAATTTTATGTTCATTTGCCACATGCCAGATAGTCATTAACATTAACTCATGTCCTTCCCAGTCTAAGAAGTAACAGGTACCAATAAAAGTCACTTTTATTAAAGCTGTTTACTATCCATACAATGTGCAGTTGTAAGGATGAAAATGTATATCACATTTCTACATATTTTTAAATGATACATAGTATTTACACAAAGATGACAAGAGTAGTACTGATCTTAGAGATTTTGTCAACAGCAGGTGTAAATATTAGTTTGCTGGCTCATGAGGCATAGGTATTTACATGGTACAAATTATGAAGACAAGCAAAGATACTATAGAAATAAATATATAAGTTTAGCTTTTGTTTCACTTGTTCCTACGTTTGAATGATTGATTACCTCTGGTGTGGGATGCCAGTTTTTATTTATTTTTTCTCCAAAGCAAGAGCAGGACAACCCTCATCATAGAACACTGATTTATCTCTGAATAATTAGGGCTTACGGATAATATTTCTTATCTGTACAAACATATTATGAGTCAAACATTTACAGCACTTAACTATAGTTTTATGCAGTTGTAATCAATATGACATTACAGTTACCTGTCTGATTTCTTTGGCTTATTGTATTCCTTTGGGGGAATACATTTATAATTAAACTGGTGAATATATATATATATATATATATATATATATATATATATATATATATTTATATATATATATATTTATATATATATATTTATATATATATATATTTATATATATATATATATATATATATATATATATATATATATATATATATATATATAAGTAGGACACATTTATACAGTCTATCAAAAATTTTGCATTCATCCTTCAGCTACATCTGGCATCTGTTATGTCTTCAGATCCTCAGGCAGTTCATCCTCATTCTTCAAATTTATCAAGGTCATCAAAAGACTTAGTCTTGTGGGCTCTGAGGAAAAAGAAAATGTTTTTGATTATTTATTTGTAGGACTGAATATATAATAAGAGTTTGTTACCATATGCATTTAAATGGATATACCCTAAATATTTGAAGATCCTAAATTCTGGCATAAGAATGTTCTCCATTCTAGGAAGCCATGAAAAGCAAAGCTTTGTATATTTGGTAATATAACTGATACACATATATTAGTTTTCCTCAAACCTATTCAGTTTATATCTTGGGAAAATCTTACCCACTTACCTTTTCTTTGAAGTTGCACGAAGGCCCATATGCAGCACGACTTTGCCAGTGCGGATGGCTTTGAACATGGCAATGGCTTCTGTATGACTTACCCCTGTCAAGCTCTCTCCATTCACTGCATGGTGACAGGCCCGTTGGCTGTGGCAGCACTCCAGGTGGTGGCCCAAGTCACTCATATTGAGAGGGTCGTCTTCTCGAGGCTCGTCTCTCTCTAAGTCCTCGTCTTCCTCGTCCTCGTCCTCTTTTCTGTTACATATTATATATATATATGTAAATATATATATATAAATATACATACAAATATAAATATATATATATATATATATATATGTATATGTATATATATACATATATATGTGTATATATATATTTATATATATATACATATATATGCATATATGCATATATACATATATATGCATATATACATATATACATATATATATATATATATATATATATATATATATATATATATATATATATATATATATGTGCATGTGCGGGTGCGGGTGCGGGTGCGGGTGCGTGTGTGTGAATGAATGTATGAATGTATGAATGTATGTATGTATGTATGTATGTATGTATGTATGTATGTATGTATGTATGTATGTATGTATGTATGTATGTATGTATGTATGTATGTATGTATGTATATAAATGGATAAGGGAAACTGACCATATATATATATATATTATATATATGTAATATATATATATACATATATTATATACAATATATATATATATATTATATATATGTAATATATATATATATATATATATATATTATATATATTATATACAATATATATATTATATACACATATATATACATATATATATACATATACATATATATACATATATATATGTATATATATATATGTATATATGTATACATATATAATATATATATATATATAAATACACAATGTGTATGTATATATATATGTATATGTATGTATGTATGTGTGTGTGTGTGTGTGTGTGTGTGTGTGTGTGTGTGTGTGTGTGTGTGTGTGTGTGTGTGTGTGTGTGTGTGTGTGTGTGTGTGTGTGTGTTTGTATGTACATAAGTGGATAAGTAAAAGTGACCGCCAAGAACTGGCATCCTTCTCCACGCGGCGGGTGAGTCACTCCTAGGGACTGGCAGCAGTAGGCTGTTTGTGAAGATCTGTCTGCTTGAGTGTGTACCCAGACCACCATGACCATGGAGAGAGGACCAATGAGTACGCTGGTACTTTTTGTGAATGGGAAGAAGGTAAGATCATTTCCTTACTTTGTTAAGAAAGAAAGAGGGTAAGAAGGGAAGACAATTTTCTTACTTTGTTCAGAAGGTAAGGTTATTTCCTTACTTTATTAAGAGAGAAAGAATGAAGGAAAGTTTTTTTTCCATAAGTTTGTTAAGTGAGTGAGAAAAAAGCAAAATGATTTCCTGATTTTGTTAAGAAAGAAAGATTGTTAGAAGAAGGGATGATTTTCTTACTTTCTTGATGAAGAAAAAGGTGAGAAAGTAAGATATTTTCCTCAATTTGTTGAGAAAGTAAGAAGATTTCTATACTTTCTTAAGAAAGAAACACGCAAAGAGTTGAAGATACTGCCCATACTTTGATAAGAAAGAACGTTAGATAATTAAAGCATCTGACTTTAACCCGTTCGCGACGGGCATGTCACGTATCCGTGATATGCCCATTGTGAGTTTACTTGTTTAATTGTTTTAGAACACTTGTTTAGTACACTTGTACTAAAATACCAATGAGCCAATTACGAGTACTGCCAGTCTCGCCCGGTTACCCTTTTCTTTAATTTACGAAAATACTTTACGTTATCTTATTTTGCTATTACTAATGTTTATAACATTATAGTAATTACAATGTTTATTATAAAAATAACACCATCGATATTCATAGCACTAGTAAAAAATATATTTTCCCGCCAATTCAAGGAAAGGTGAAATCAGGTAAGGCAGAGCCATCTAAGTGTAGAGACATTTCACAAAAAATATGCAAAATGAGCACAGCATTTTCCCCATTTTTTGTACATTTTCCCCGTCGCGAATGGGCTAAGTAACAAAACCAGTTGTTGCAGATCTGTTATGTTGTTACATGTTTACTAGTGCGCCAAAACCATCATCATAAAAATCTTGCATAAAAGAAACATCAATATGTTTTTTATCTAGAATATACATAAATACCCAAATTCTAAATTCAAGAGACGAGAGTTCCTTCATCTATTTCTGCCACTAGAAAGAGCAAAGAGTCTAGACATCATGTTGGTGTTGTGTCGTGACCGCGCAAGGAAACCTGACCGAAGCCGCACCAGCCTCTTGACGACCTCCTCGCTCACCTTTGGTTCCTCGACCTCCTCGAAATTTCAATATATATATCTATATCTAAAATGTGCTTAAATACTCAAATTCTAAATTCAAGAGACGAGAGTTCCTTCGTCTATTTTTGTCAATAGAAAAAGAAAAAAAAGTCTAGATATTATATTGGTGTCGTGTCGTGACCGCGCGAGGAAACCTGAACGGTACCGCACAGCCGCAGCTACTCTTCGGGAGGCGCGTGCGGTGCCGGGATGCTTTATCCTGCCACTGTATAAATAAATAAATATATATATATATATATATATATATATATATATATATATGTGTGTGTGTGTGTGTAAGTCTGTGTGTGTGTGTATGTGTATGTGTGTGTGTCTGTGTATGTGTATGTGTATGTGTATATAAATGTGAATGTGAATGTGTGTGTATGTGTATGTGTATGTGTATGTGTGTGTGTGTGTGTGTATGTGTATGTGAATGTGAATGTCTGTGTGTGTATGTGTATGTGTATGTGAATGTGAATGTGAATGTGTGTGTATGTGAATGTGTATGTGTATGTGTATGTGAATGTGTGTGTATGTGTATTGTACGCGCGCGCGCGCGCGTGTGTGTGTGTGTATGTGTATGTGTATGTGTGTGTGTGAACCTACAAATTCATTAATATTAACAATTCCAAGACGGCGACTCGGCCCCCAACTACCGTGGCCTTGGAGCGCTCTGCCAAGCACCCCGCGTACACAACTTACGTCTAAAGCTTTCGGCGACCCCCCCCCCCCCCCTCCTCGAGAACAAGCGATATAGATCCCGATAAGCGTGTAAGGAAAACCGGAGATAAGTCGTCCATTATCCTCAACGCCCTTAGGCCTTGGTCCCCCGGGTTTGGGCCACTCCAACGCCCAAGCGATATTTCTCCGTTCTGTTGCCTTGTGTCATTTACAACATCGGGGAGTACTCTTTTAATTCAATAAACAGTGAACGCCGTGAACACACACATATAATATATAACATATATGTATAATATATATATATATATATATAATATATATATAATATATAACATATATGTATAATATATATATATATAATATATATATATATAATGTATAACATATATGTATATTATATATATAATATATATATATATAGATAGACAGATAGATAGACAGATAGATAGATGGATATGCAGATAGAAAGACAGGTAAATAGATATAGATATATGCATATATATATATACTGTGGGAGCTAGATGGAGAAGAAATAGACCGATAGCCACAAAGGCATAGGCCTAACAAAAAAGAAAAGAAAATCGGCTTTACTACTCGCCTCTCCCACGAGTTGCGCGTCCCGAGCTCCAAAAACCCAAATGCCCTTTCTAAACGCTAAATACCACATTATACAACAAACTCACGTTATCCATATCCCGAAGCTTGGTATAATAAGCCGGTCGCTCCACATAACAGTGTTAGCAGTCGTGTGGATCAGCAAATGCGTGTTCGTTTATAAAAGCTCTAAGATTATTGGGAAGAAACAAGTCACGGACCTCACGCTCTTAATGCACAGTACTCTTTGAATAAGTCCTGATTCTTCCTTCATAAGCACGAGGGGGGGAACTAAGGTATGGGAATTTGTGCTGCCTTCCATGACAGAGATTACGAAACATTTCGGCTTTTAGTTCTGCGTTATGCTTTTTTTCGAGAGTGACAAGCGCTCAAGAAATAATAAAGCCCCTTATTAAATGATGATTATTTACCACTGATGCTGCAAGAGACACGTTCATTACTACGGCACAATCATCAGTAAAAGGATAATGGCTTTCAACAATGCTTTTCACAAATGAGATTTGCTGAAGCTGTACAGTTCATGCCATGTCCGTGAAAAACAAATTAAGCAATTAATTATGATTTTGTATCATAATTAAATTTGATAACGTTGTTAATCAAGTGCCTGTCGTGTCTTGTTATATTTTTATTTTTATTTTCTTTACTTTTTAAAATTCTATTCTTATATTTTCAGCCTTAATATTCTCTGGTCAGAACCCAGATGTTTTAGAGAGTTGAGAATTTTAGTATGTACTAAAAATACTTAATTATATTCTTATATTTTTATCCTTCATATTCCCTGGTCAGCTAGAACTCGGCTGTATCAGTAGATATAAAGACTGAATCTGCTGCTTCAATCACTATAGTAACTGAAGCAGCTGCCTAAATCATTATCCTCCAGCAGCTGCGAAAACTCGATGCGGGGCGAGTGTCTTCTGCATCTCCTGGCAGCGGTCGCTCGATTCCTTGCTTTCTTTCCCCTCAACGCGATATTTGAGCATATCAAACACGAGTCGACCTCCTCGGTCACCTTGGGTTCCTCGAGGACCTCCTCGGTCAGCTTGGTTTCCTTGAAGACCTCCTCGGTCACTTTGGGTTCCTTGACGATCTCCTCGGTCACCTTCTCGAGCTCCTTGGGTTCCTCGACGACATATATACACATATATATAATATATATATGTATATATATGTGTATATATATGTATATATATGTACTTATAATATATATATATATATATATATATATATAGTCGACTTTGGCAATATATATATATATAGATAAATATATATACATATATCTGTGTATATATATTTGTATATATGTACATACATACATACATACATATATATATATATATATATATATATATATATATATATATATATATATATATATATGTATATGACTCACGTAACCCAGCCAACGGTAATTTGAGAATTGTGAAATTTTGATATGTACCATAATTACTTAATTATGTTCATGTATTTTCGGCCTTCATATTCTCTGGTCAGCGAGAACCCGGCTGTATTAGTAGATCTAGTGATTAAACCTGCTGCTTCAGGCACTATAGTAACAGAAGCAGCTGCCTAAATCATTATCCTCCGGCAGCTGCGAAAAACTCGATGCGGGGCACCACGCTGTCAATCAAGTGCCTGCCGCGTGTCTTCTGCATCTGGAAGCGGTCGCTCGATTCCTTGTTTTCTTTCCCCTCGATGCGATATTTGAGGATATCAAACACGAGTCGACCTTGGGTTCTTCGACGACCTCCTCGGTCACCTTCTCGAGCTCCTTGGGTTTCTCGACGACCTCCTCGGTCTCCTTGGGTTCTTCGACGACCTCCTCGGTCACCTTCTCAAGCTCCTTGGTTTTCTCGACGACCTCTTCGGTCTCCTTGGGTTCCTCGACGACCTCCTCGGTCAGCTTTGGTTCCTCGACGACCTCCTCGGTCAGCTTGGGTTCCTCGACGACCTCCTCGGTGTCCTTGGGTTCCTCGACGACCTCCTCGGTCATCTTGGGTTCCTCGACGACCTCCTCGGTCTCCTTGGGTTCCTCGACGACCTCCTCGGTCAACTTGGGTTCCTCGACGACCTCCTCGGTCAGCTTGGGTTCCTCGACGACCTCCTCGGTTTCCTTGGGTTTCTCGACGACCTCCTCGGTCAACTTGGGTTCCTCGACGACCTCCTCGGTTTCCTTGGGTTTCTCGACGACCTCCTCGGTCAGCTTGGGTTCCTCGACGACCTCCACGGTCTCCTTGGGTTCCTCGACGACCTCCTCGGTCAACTTGGGTTCATCGACGACCTCCTCGGTCAGCTTGGGTTCCTCGACGACCTCCTCGGTTTCCTTGGGTTTCTCGACGACCTCCTCGGTCAGCTTGGGTTCCTCGACGACCTCCTCGGTCAGCTTGGTTTTCCTCGACGACCTCCTCGGTCTTCTTGGGTTCATCGACGACCTCCTCGGTCAGCTTGGGTTCCTCGACGACCTCCTCGGTTTCCTTGGGTTTCTCGACGACCTCCTCGGTCAGCTTGGGTTCCTCGACGACCTCCTCGGTCAGCTTGGTTTTCCTCGACGACCTCCTCGGTCTCCTTGGGTTCCTCGACGACCTCCTCGGTCAGCTTGGGTTCCTCGACGACCCTCCTCGGTCTCCTTGGGTTCTTCGACGATCTCCTCGGTCAACTTCTCGAGCTCCTTGGGTTCCTCGACGACCTCCTCGGTCTCCTTGGGTTCCTCGACGACCTCCTCGGTCTCCTTGGGTTCCTCGACAACCTCCTCGGTCAGCTTGGGTTCCTCGACTTCCTTGGTCCCCTTGGGTTCCTTGACGATTTCCTCGGTCAACTTCTCGAGCTCC
>NC_061856.1:11142729-11147729 GCF_019202785.1 Penaeus chinensis | reverse complement strand
AGAGAGCGGCGAAGTTAGTGAGGATAGAGTACGAGGACGTCAAACCTCGTATAATCACGATCCAGGTAAGAAGGACATTATTAAGCTCTGATTATTAACGAATGGTAATTATGTAGTCGATATATCCCTTCCTTCCCCTTTCTTTCACAGCGAATACCCATCTCCTTCACGTAGTCGATATATGCCTTCTTTCATTGTTTTTCACTTCGAATACCCATCTGCTTTCTTTTATCCTAGGACGCCATCAGAGAGAAATCCTGGTGGGGGCCCTGGACCATAAACCAGGGGGATGTCGAGCAGGGCTTCAGTGGCTCACCACACGTCCTCGAGGGCGAGATGCACGTCGGAGGACAAGAGCACTTCTACCTGGAGACCAACGCCCACCTCGCCGTCCCCAGGTGCGACGACGGCGGGATGGACGTCTTCTCGTCGACTCAGAACCCGACGCTGACGCAGCAGCTGGTGGCGCAGGCTCTGGGGATCGCCTGCAACAGGGTGACGTGTCGCGTGAAGAGGCTGGGCGGCGGCTTCGGGGGCAAGGAGACCAGGAATAACAGCGTCTCACTACCCATCTGCGTCGCTGCGTCCGTGTAGGTCGCTGCTCCCCTTTTCCTCTCCATTTGATGTTATTTTTCTAACGTTTTACATATTCGTTATATGTACCAGAACATTAGCAAGTCAGTATATCAACAGAGAGCAAAGGAGCTACATTTGCTGTCTTCACCAATGTTGTATTTAGTTTTCAAATCTGTCATGTAACTTCACAAGTCCCATAAAATGAAACTGTCGCCGGACGTAGTAAAAGTCGAAATCGATGGTCCATTGCGATTGCTACTACGTCTGATGAGGAACTTTTGACGAAATCGAAACGACTTTCGACTTTTACTACGTTTTTATTCTGTTTCTGTAATGGTAGCATGTCATTCTTATTTATGTGGTCGCTTTACTCGCACTTGTAGCAATTCCTTTTCATCACAAATCTCCTATATAAAAAGGAAAAACAAATCCTACAGCACTAATGACAATCCCGCAGACTGAAGCGCCCCGTCCGCATCATGCTTGATCGCGACGAAGACATGCAGATCACGGGGACTCGCCATCCCTTCCTGGGGCGGTGGAAGGTCGGGTTCACAGCGGAGGGCGTGTTCACGGCAATGGACATGGAATTCTACGCCAACGCCGGATGTTCAGCAAACCAATCCATAGACGTTGTGCAGAAGGCGATGTTCTCGATGGATAATGTGTACAGGTAAAGTTTGTATGGAAGCTATGGTTGTCAGTTTATAGAAATCTCGTAGAGAAGACTCTTCGTTTGCATTGTGACAGTGATATAATGGATGGAAATACGATTTTTGGAAAATTCCAGACTCTTCAGTGAAGAAGTTATATAACAACATTCACCATTTATCAGTTCATATCTAGTTAGTCCATACTTTAGGATGTAATCTAATCGTCTGTTTCTTTTCCTTACTTATCTGTGAGTTCGAATCTAGTTAATCCACACTTTAGGATACACTCTCACAACTTTTCTTACGAAATTTATCACTTCATATCCAATTAATCCATACTTTATGATGCAGACTAATCATTTTTTTTTCTATATTATACATTTCATATAGTTATTTGCCGTTACGAATAAATCCTAGTAATCGGCTCTTGGTACCCACACAGGTGCAAAAACAGACGCGTCACGGGATACGCCTGCAAAACCCACTTACCTTCGAATACCGCCTTTCGAGGCTTTGGAGGACCTCAGGGGATGATGTTCACTGAGGATATGGTGTCCAGGACGGCGGACTTCCTCGGGATGGATCACGATGAGGTACTGAGGATGTCTTCAGGTTGAGGACGTTTTCTCCTGAGGATGTTTTTTTTTTTTTTTTTTTAGTGAGAATGTTTTCTGATGATGGTTGTTATTTTATGACATGGTCCTGATGGTTTAGATTCTCAGTTGACTGTAATTATTCTACGAGCATCTCTCTCTCACTATCTGTCTGTTTGTCTCTTTCTCTTTCTCTTTCTTCTTCTCTTTTTTCTTTCTCTTTTCTTTCTCCTCCTTTTTCTTTCTCTCTCTTTCTCTTCTCTCTCTCTTTCTCTTCTCTCTCTCTCTCTCTCTCTCTCTCTCTCTCTCTCTCTCTCTCTCTCTCTCTCTCTCTCTCTCTCTCTCTCTCTCTCTCTCTCTCTCTCTCTCTCTCTCTCTCTCCCTCTCTCTCTCTTTATCACCCACTCTCTTGCTTTCCCCCCTTTTCATAGTTGCGAAGGAGGAACATGATCGACTCCGGTGACGTCACTCACTTCGACCAGCCGCTGGAGAGGTGCACAATTCGGCGCTGTTGGGATGAGGTCATAACGCAAGCGAACTACCACGCGCGCAAAGAGGCTGTCGAGTGCTTTAATAAGTATATTCTCGTGATTTTTTTTTCATTGTTTTATTTTTAAAATATAAAGAATGCAAAGCTATGAAAAAAGCGTAGGTTACCCAAGCTTCATTGCGAAGAAGGTACCAGATGAATGAATGGTTGAAAATGTTGGAAAAAGAAGAATCCCTTTTTTACTTTCTCTATTTTCTTCCTTTTTTTATTTTTTTATTTTTATTTTTTTTATGTCCGTGGGCATTAAAATCTGTCTCTTCCCTTCAGAGGCAGCAAGTACCGGAAACGTGGCATTTATCTCCTCCCGACGAAATTCGGCATCGCCTTCTCCGTGCTGTTCCTCAACCAGGCGGGCGCCCTCGTCCACGTCTACACCGATGGCTCCGTTCTGCTGACCCACGGCGGCACGGAGATGGGCCAGGGACTCCACACTAAAATGATCCAGGTGGGCGCTCGTAGAAGAAGGTGAGAGAGAGAGAGAGAGAGAGAGAGAGAGAGAGAGAGAGAGAGAGAGAGAGAGAGAGAGAGAGAGAGAGAGAGAGAGAGAGAGAGAGAGAGAGACAGAGTAAATAAACAAATTGTAATAATAATTTACTGTATTCCATTACAATGGCTATTCTTGGTGTGACATGCTGTCTGTTTTATTTTGCTTCTACATTACCTCCCGTATGTAAGGAATGACCGGGGTTACAAACCACTGGCGGCAATACACGTGACCAATAATACCTCCCCCCTTGCTAGGTCGCGTCGAGAGTGCTCAAGATCCCAGCCTCGAGGATCTACATCAGCGAGACGAGCACGGACAAGGTTCCCAACACCACCTCTACAGCGGCCTCCTTCTCCTCCGACCTCAACGGCATGGCGGTCCTGGTAAGTTTAAAATACTCGTCCTTAGGGAGGTATCTTTTCTCGTCATTAGATACGCAAAGAGGATACTTACTGATCTATGCGATGTATAGGGATATGTGGCATATCTTGTAAGATGATGTGTGTAATGTGTAAGAATACACAGTACATTGATTATAATTAATCACTTGATAAGGAATAAGAATGATATGTGTAGACTTAATATTCTTGAATGCGGACTAGTGTCATTAATCCCAAGGTTTGTATGTGGATTACTATTACTACTACTACTACTACTACTATTATTATTATTATTATTAAAACTTTATAATGTCATCTTATGCACTCAGAACGCGTGCAATACCATAATGAATCGCCTGGAGCCCTACATATCCAAGAACCCGAAAGGAAGTTGGGACGAATGGGTGAAGGCAGCCTACCTCGACCGCGTGTCACTCTCAGCCACAGGTTTTCACAAGTAAGTCGAAAATGACTTCGTAATCCTGTGTATTTCCACCATGAAAATGTCTTCGTAACTACTTGTATATATAAATATGCAATACCAATGTCTTATTATTTATCTTTTCATTTTTGTTTTGTTATTGCAGAACCTCTGGTGTTACCGGGTATGACTTTGAAACGCATAAAGGAATACCTTTTAGCTACTTCAGCTACGGTGCTGCGGTGACGGAGGTCGAAGTGGATTGCCTAACGGGAGATCACTCGGTGAGAAAGGGAGAGGAGAAGGGAGAGAAGGAGGGAGAGAGGAAGAGGGATAGGGGGAAGAGGGGAAGAAAGGGAGAAGTGGAGGCAGATCATTCGGTGATAGAGAGAAGGAGGGTGAGAAGGAGAGAGAGAGGGGAAGGGAGAGGGAGGAGGAAGAGGGATAGGAGGAGGAGGAGGGAGAGAGGGAGAGGGGTAGGGGGAGAGAGAGAGAAAGAGAAAAGGGAGAGAGAGAGAGAGAGAGAGAGAGAGAGAGAGAGAGAGAGAGAGAGAGAGAGAGAGAGAGAGAGAGAGAGAGAGAGAGAGAGAGAGAGAGAAAGAGAGAGAGAGAGAGAGAGAGAGAGAGAGAGAGAGAGAGAGAGAAAGAAACCTAATAATAATAATAATAAAATAAATCAATAAATACAAAACACGACCTAGCCCCCCCGCCTCGCCTCCAGGTCCTACGCACAGACATCGTGATGGACGTCGGCGAGTCCCTGAACCCCGCCCTTGACATCGGCCAGGTGGAGGGCGGGTTTACGCAGGGCCTCGGTCTCTTCACCCTCGAGGAGCTCCGGTTCTCCCCCAAGGGCGTTCTGCTCACGAGGGGCCCGGGGGCGTACAAGATACCAGGTGGGTTAGCGTTATCACCACATCATCATCATCGTTATCGGCATCGTCATCGTCATCGTCATCATCATCATCATCGCCATCATTATCATCAACGCCATCATCATCATCACTACTATTATTTTAATATTATTATTGTTACTATTACTATTATTATCATTCTTAAAATTATCATTAATATCTTTATCATTGTTATCATTATTACTGTTATTGCTATTATTATTATTATTGTTATTATTATTATTATCATTATTATTATTAGTAGTAGTAGTAGTATCATCCTTATTATTATTATTACCATTGTTATCATCATCATCATCATCATCATTATCATTATACTTTTTCAAACATCCCTTGCAGGATTTCAGGACATCCCGAGGGAGTTCAACGTGTCGCTGCTTCGAGGGGCACCCAACCCGAGGGCCATCTTCTCCTCGAAGGTAAGGT
>NC_061856.1:11107729-11115229 GCF_019202785.1 Penaeus chinensis | reverse complement strand
TTGCTGTCATAAGCTAAGACTGGTTTAGGAATATTGTATCCTCGTCCGTCATAAGCTAAAATTGGTCTATAAGTATTGTGCCTCGTCTGCCATTAGCTAAAACTGGTGTATGAATGTTGTGCCTCGTCTGTCATAAGCTAAAACTGGTCTATGATTGTTGTGCCTCGTTTGTTATAAGATAAAACTGGTCTATGAAGGTTGTGCCTCGTCTGTCAAAAGCTAAAATTGGTCAATCTGAGTATCTGTAAAAGTTGTGGATCGTCTAAATAATCTTCAAATCCTACTTATGTGGTTGGACAGACAGTCAGCTGTGACTCGAGTAATTATAATGATAGTCCACGTTTTTTTTTTTTTTTTTTTTTTTTTGGGGGGGGGGGGGGCGCTCTTTCTAAAAAAAATATGAACATGTAGTTTTATAGTTGATTTACCCCTTGTCTCATTAATACATGAATAATGCATAAATACATGAGCAAAACAATAAATACACAAACAAATTACCAGGCAAAGAAAGAAATTAACAATAAAAGTTAAGAAATAAGAAAACTCTAGTCTGTGTGTGCAACGAATGGATGGATGAAGTAATGAATGATAAATAAAACTTACAAAAAAAAAAGAAACAAAAAAGAGACAAAAAAAAAACAATAAAATATAACTACAACATTGTGCACACACAGACTAGAAATAAAAAATCTAGTCTGTGTGTGCAACGAATGAATGAATGAAGGAATAAATGATAAATAAAACCTACACAAAAAAAAAGAAACAAAAAAAACAAAAAAAAAAAAACAGGCAAAGAAGAAAAGAAATAATACATAGCCAACAAGAAATGAAAACTCTAATGTGTGCGAAAATGTTCCGTGATTATATAGAACAGTGATTCCGTCGTGTGTTCAGTGCGAGAGCTTAAGGTTCTCCAAGGTCAGGTGTTCATCCAAGCGTCGGGATTCAGCTACTTGTTGCAAAGATGGAGAACTGCAACTTGCAACAAGTACTCCTTCGAAAAGTACGAATTTGTACTTGTACTTCGACATATTAGATACATCAATCTAATTAAAAGCTTTATATCGTATTACAACGGTTAACACTGGAAACTACCTTTATTCCACGAATATATATCATTCGTATTAAATCGACTACCACTGGTACTACTTCATTCCACTATCTCAGACAAAGAAAGACACAGATAACTAACAATAACTCGGGTGGACAACGTGCTTTCAGATAAAATATAAAGATAGAAAATAAAAAATGTGGTGATAAAGACACAAATAAATAAAATGCAAATTAATAACAACAACAACAACAACAACAAAACTTGGATGGATAACGTGCTCTGATTAAATGCATAAATTAAATAACTATGGTGGATAACATACTTAAAACGAAAACCGAAACTCACCTAAACACAGGAGCAACAGGCAGGAAAGAGGGTACGTGCTGGAATGATGTCCGGTGCGTGTCAGACGATCCTTAAATATCCTCTGAAATGCTGTGTCATGCCTAATCTTTATTCCCTATACATTAAGATACGATGAACGCCCACTGCAGATTGCCTTGCACATTTTCTCTCTCTCTCTCTCTCTCTCTCTCTCTCTCTCTCTCTCTCTCTCTCTCTCTCTCTCTCACTCTCTCTCTCTCTCTCTCTCTCTCTCTTTCTCTCTCTCTCTCTCTCGCATTTCATAACTATCGCAAAATCATTGGAATTGTAATCTTATCCACTGGAATTACGTTAACATGTATTCTGTATAGCCATTCATTACACTAAATACACATGGCATACAAACATTCGTACAAACATGATAGTAATGATAATAATGATAATAATGACAATAATGATGATATTGTTGATGGTGGTAATGGCGATGACAATGATGATTACAATGATGAGGATACTGATAATAAAAAAAAATAATAATAATGATGGTGAAAATGAAAATAATAATAATATTAATGATAATAGTGATAGCGATGATAATGATAATAATGATAATGATAATAATGAAAATAATGATTATGATAATAGTAATAATAATGAGTATAATAATGGTGATAATAATGATAATAACAAGAACAAGAACAACAACATATTGATAATAATGGTAGTAATAATAATATAATAATAGCAGTAGAAATAATATTAATAAAAATACTACTACTACTAATAATAATGATGATAATAACAATTATAATCATAATAATGATAATAATAATAATAATAATGATAATAATAATGATAATAATAATAATAATAACAATGATAATAATAATTATGATCATAAAAATAACAACAATAATAATAATAAAAACAATAATAATAATAATAATAATAATATTAATAATAATAATAATAGTGATGATGATGATAATGATGATGATGATAATGATGATAATAACAATAATAATGATAATAATGAAGATAATAATGATAATAGTAATAATTATAATAATAATAATAATAATAATAATAATAATAATAATAATAATAGTAATAATAATAATAACAAAAGTAATAATAATAATGATTATAATAATGATAGAAATGGTAATGATAATGATAATGATAATAAAATAATACCATTGGTAGTAATAATAATGACGATAATGATACTAATGACAATAATAGTAAAAGTAAATGATAATGAAATTAATGATAATAATGATAATGATAATGATAATAACTACGACAATAATAACAGTAATAATAATGATAATAATAATAACGATAATAATAAAACTGATAATAATAACAATAATAATAACAATAATAATAAAAAGAAAAATAATGATAATAATAATAATAATAATAATAATAATAATCATACCAATAATTACGGTTATCTTTATTATGATAATGATAATAATAACGATAATAATGATAATAACAATGATAATCATAATAATAATAATAATGATAATAATAATAATAATACTAGTAATTATAACAACAATAATAATAATAGTAATAAAGATAATATTGATCATAATAATAATAATAATAATAATAATAATAATAATAATAATAAAACAATAATGATAATAATAGCTATGATAATGATGATGATGAAAATAATGATAATAGTAATAGTAGTAACAATAATAATGATAATAAGAATTATAATGATAATAATAATAACAGTGATAACGATAATAATAAGAATTATGATCATAATTATAATAAAAATAATGATAATAATGATAACAATGATAACGATGATAATAAGAATAATAAGAATAATAATCATAATAAGAATAAGAATAATGATAATAATAATAATAATGATAATGATGATGAAAATGATGATAATAATAATAACAACAACAATAACAATAATAATAATAATAATAATAATAATAATAATAATAATACCAATAATTACGGTTATCCTTATCATTGTTATATCCATCAGTACTACCACTATTATCATCATTATTATCATAATGATATTGATGATACTAATAAAAATAGTTCACATTAATAATATGACAATATCATTATCATCACAATCAACATCATTAATATTATCATTATTGGTATCGTGAATATCATCAACATTTCGTCGCTAGTCTCTTCAAAACTAGGGATGTATCTTCTCATTACGTGCATGTAGTGTATATCACTTCCTGTTCTGCATTTGATAGTGTTGTGATAGTGTGTATTGTGAATCGGTGACGCAATATTTTCTTCCTAGTCATGATGTTTCAGAATGTCTCTCTATCATGCGCGGAAGATCAGAGAGAGAGAGCGTGCGTGCGTGCGTCTGCATCTTTTGTATGTTTCTGTTTTTTTTTTTTTTTTTTTTTTTTGGTAGGGATAGTGACAACGATAGTGAGAAATATATTGATAATTATACAAAATGCAAATTTCCCTGGGTTGCATTATGTAAATAAGCTATTGTGAGCATTTAAATGGATGCTTCTGCTTATTTACAAAACAGATATACATATATATATATATGTGCATAGACATATACTGTTTTAATTTGTAATGACAAAGACCAACTATTTTATGGCTTGTAGATATTAATAATTCGACACAAAAATTATTATTCCTTTGTGTACGAGTTCCCCCTGAAATTATGAACATTTTCTTATACTGACGCAGGGTTTGAAGGGATAACTAACCGAAAAATATATATAACTACGATTTTCTTTTATCTAGTTCATCTGTTTATCATTTCCTTGTTTCTATAAATTACAACATTCTTTATACAAGGCTGTCGATTTGGGCGATATATATCAATTTTAGTGCCTTAGGGTCTTCCATATGATAAATAGATAAAAATATGAAAGTGAATTTCCTACAATCTGGAAATCTGTTTGTAATTGTGACATGTGTCTATGAACGCACGCATACACACACATATATGTGTGTGTTTTACAATACACACAGACACAAACACACACACACACACACACACACACACACACACACACACACACACACACACACACACACACACACACACAAACACACACACACACACACACACACACACACACACACATATATATATATATATATATATATATATATATATATATACATATATATATACACACACATACGCACACATACACACACATGTACACACACATACACACACACACACACACACACACACACACATATATATGCATATATATATATGCATATATATATGCATATATATATACATATATATATATATATATATATATATATATATATATATATATATGCAAATGTATAAGAGAGAGAGAAGAGACGAATACTTAGACAAAGTTAAGAAATATGCGAAACAAGGAGCAATCCAAGGTATATATATATATATATATATATATATATATATATATATATTCAATTCAACTATGTAGTTTATGTTGCAGTGGAACTAAAGCTAGTTGCATTATCTGGATGAAATATGACAACATTGAGTTAAGGTATATATGGTAGTGTGTGTTAAGTGCACGCATTAGCTCTGTCAAAGTGGGGCGTGGCCAAAGCCAGGCGCCTGTGGCGAGATGCCAACTAGTCAATTTCCTTCCGCTCCACATGCAACCACCTTCCTTTTAGTCTCCTTGGGTTGTCCGGGGAGGCTATAAGGAAGGTGATTGCACTTCGCGGGATTGTTGTCAAAGGTAGCCAACTAGGACACAGAAATTGTTTCTATTTACGTTTTATTTTTTCTAAATTATTTAATGTCAGTAACAGAAGTGCAACAAAAGATCGACACTTGTTTAAGCACACGAAGCTATCTTTATTACAATGAATCCTACAAAATAGCCAAGGAAAAATCTTATTTCGTTTCTTTTTTGTTACCACAGACCTCAGTGGGGATAAAACTGCCTTCCTTATGGATGCCTTTTGATTCTTTCAATTCACGTCGTTTCTCCCAGAAATAATATGCAAAATGGAACAAGCCAAGGGTAATAAAAAGAGAGGAAGGAAAAGGAAACACAGAAAAGCTACAAATGTCAATATATTCAATAAGGTGTATAAAAATTAGAATATTCTTGAATGGATACTGACATGACATCACATGAAGCACACTGACGTATCGCATTTTTGACACGGTAAAAATGCGAAAAAAGTATATATATATATCACATTTAATTGACAACAGAGAACATTTTTTTCGGCTGAGATTCCCAACCTGTTCTTCTCTCGAAGTACATTATTATCATTATTTTTTTTTTTTTTTGAAAATCCTCATACACATGATTTCCCAAAATATAGAATCGGCGAATCCAAAAAATATCACTTTCAATGACAAAAAATGGAAAATATATTTATAAAAAAAGTCTTCGAAAAATACCGAGGAGAGATTCTTTACAGTCATTCACAAAACAGCCACGCGATAGAAAAATAGACCATAATGATAACAATCACGAAGAGAGGAAGAAGGGGAAAGAGAGAAAGAGAAAGAGAGAAAGAAAGATAAAAAAGAAAACTTTCAGATAGATCTACACTTACAAGACGTTTCAAACTCCGAGTCATAAAGGAAAGGTCACTTTCAAAAACTTACACAAAGACACCAGACTTTCGGTTATCACAACGAAGGACTTCCTTAACCACATCTCTCCATTATATTGAGCTTGGTTTGTTATTATTATCATCTTTAAACATTTTTTTTTCTGGGGGGGGGGAGGGTAAGGGACAGATGAATGACACATGGCCCTTGAGAGAGAGAGATAGAGAGAGAGAGAGAGAGAGAGAGAGAGAGAGAGAGAGAGAGAGAGAGAGAGAGAGAGAGAGAGAGAGAGAGAGAGAGAGAGAATAATGGGAAAGGAGGGACAAACGGAGGTAGGGATTGCTTGGTTTAAATAGTGCGAGGAAAAGGGAGGTGGAATAAATAAGGAAAGAAAGGGAGAACGAAACAGGAGAGACCGAGGGAGACGTATAAATAGAGGATGGAGCGTGGAAGGGCGACGGGAAACGAGTGGCCGCCGCGAAGGGCTTTTCCCGGGAGAGTTACCTGTGGGGCTCGAACACGGCCATCTTGCCGTACAGCTCCCCGCTAGCACCTATACTTCTAGGCCTCCTGACCCTGCCCCTCACGCCGGGACTCAGGTGGTGCAGGAGGGGGTTGGTGCTCCCCCTCGACCTCCGCCCCCAGGCCGGGCCGCACCTCCACGTCCTCCAGAGGTTCTCGTCGCTCTGGAGGTACCTTCGGGCGGCCTCCATGGAGGTGTCGCGCCGGTGGATCTTGTTTATGTTTTGGTACTCCCGCTCCTGCGCCGGCGAGTCCAGCCTCGAGAGCGAGTAGGTGGAGGCGTGGCACTCGGCCTCCTCGGGGGCAGAGTGCGACCGGATCCCCAGCTTCCAGTTCTGCCTGTTGGCATCCCTCCTTCGGCACATGTCCCTGAAGGCTCTGTTGGGGCTCCCAAGGCGGTCCATCCGCGCGCTGTCCTCGAGGCGCTCGGGGTCGTCCTGGAGGTCTGAGGAAGACATGGCCGAGCTCTCCTCTTCGTCACCGATGATGAGGTTCTTGAGCAGCTCCGAGAGGCCCAGTGACTTCTCGTTCTCGGCCGTGCCCGGACTCGACTCCGCCTCTGCTTTAGCCACGCTGATGTGCGGCACGTCCAAGTGGGACCTCGAGTCGTCCTCGCCGAAGGACGTGACGTCGCTCAGCGTGGCCTCCTCCGTTACGGAGTCCTCGTCGCAGCCCTCTAGGTACCGAGGGTACACCGGGGACCCCGCGGAGGGTGGCTGCTGCGGCGGCCGCTCCTGCTGCAGCTGCTCCGAGGCGTCGTTGACGACCATCACCTCCGCTGCCACGGGGTCGTCGCCCTCGGACGCGTCGTCGCCCTGTGCGCCGTCCGTGGAGGCCTGCGGCTGGAGCTGCGGCTGCGGCGACGGCTGCGACTGCTGGCGGCGGAGCAGGTGGTGGTGGTGGTGGTACTCGTCAGCGATGCCGTTGGTGAACTCGCCGTGTCTTCTCCGCGGAAGCTTCGAGCTGAAGCTGCCGTGGCTCTCGAGCTCCTCGCCGTTGGGAGCCACCTGGAAGCTGAACTGCCAGC